>NW_010260103.1:81290-100424 GCF_000690775.1 Eurypyga helias
CCCTACCCAACCACCCTAAATGGAACTCCCTTCCTACGACACCGGAGCAGGCATGCGCGCTAATTCAGCTGTCTTGATCGCCTGGCTAATAACGGCACTGAATGAGCACAACCATACTCACTAAATGATTTCCTGTAACAGACACTTCTCGAGTTCGGAGAGGAAAGCACCTGAAGTTACACTAATTCCCACAGAGGAATCTTTTTCCTTATCGTTTTGGATCTGGGGAGCACTAACATGAGACGAAAAGGATAGAGTGGCCAGCAAGAACTGCCCAGCTCTCAAAACCTTTTAATCCAGGAGCCCACGTGCAAAGTGGACAGAGCACACTTCGAGACACTGATTTATGGATTTGAGGAAGACCATGTGGCCTGTTCAGTTCAAAAACTAACAGAGAATAATTTATCCCTTGTGCCCACCCCCACATGAAGAAGTTTAATAAACACAAGAATAAAAGATGCCCATAAAAATCAGAGCTGACTGTTCAAGATGCAATAAAACCAAGCAGAGACCGTTAAGAGAAGGGGATTTTTGCTGATAGGGAAAAGCATAAAACTTCCTACCGAAAGACCCCTTTACACCTTCTACAAAGGTAAGGGCAGAAGAGGCAAGGGAGTCTCCGTAGAGAGGGGACAGGCTCAGCTCCAGCTCATTTTGTTGAGAGAGGCTTCCCCCTCCGCCCCTTTAAAGAAAAAAGTCTTTTTATGTACAAGGAGCTTATTTCTTAAACAAACACTCGTGTTTTTGATTTACACCACGGGCTGCTCCTAAATAATTTATGGCGGGTTAAATTTATTGCACAGCCCTGGCCGGCTGCAAATTCGAATTGCCAAATAATTAGATTTTAGGGCAATGCTTATAAATTATCCGCCGATTTGTCCGGACTTGTTTGTCAGTTGCTTTGTGCTTCGGGTCATCTTTGGCATTTCGCTGTTTGTGTTTTAATTGCTGATTTACACTTTGACAGATGAGAGTTGATGCCTCCAAGATCGGGGAGGGGGCGGTGGGGGTGAAGAGCAGGAAGAGTCAGAGCTTTTAAAGCCTTGTGATTTTCCTTTTTTTCCAAGGCAATTAAAATCGAAAAAGGGACACAGTAAGGACAGCACTAGCCTAACAGATCTGCCTCCCCACTTTCCATCCTCTGCCTTAATTATTATTTTAGCTAAAGCCGTTTCCAAGTGAGCAGCCTTGCACTGGCCCTCGGGGGCAGTAACCAACGTGACCTCATAGGTCTTTTCCCCACTTCTCAATTTTTATTAAACTAACCAAAACAAGTACCATAAAGGCAATGCCTCTGCAGAGGGGAACAGCAGGACTTCTGCTGAATCAGGGTTACGCTGCCTTTCCAAAGGATGCCTACCCGCATGCGGCCAGGAGCCTCTCGGCGCTTCTGTCCTGGGGAAGTGGCTCTGTGTACCGTTTAACCCTGCCAAAAGGTCTCTGGGGAAGCAGCTGACCCCAAATCTCTTTTTCCATCACTACGTAGCTTGAAGTACACATTAGCACACGCAACAATTTAATACATTTAAACAATTGTTATATCCCAGAAAAGCATGAAGGGAAATACACCTCAAAAATCAAAACACAAGGGAACTGGCAGGCATATGGAAAACGTGAAACACTGGGATAAGATGATGTGAAGATGAATTCTGCTGCCTGATCATTGAATATCCAAGGTTTCTTCCTCCTCCTGCTCTTAGGCGAACCTCACTGCCCACCCCCAACACTCAGGCACTGGAGCCCAATGTCAAAGGCTGGATTTCCTCAAAGATAAATTCTGACCTGCATTTTGGGCTCTGCACTGGCATCAAACCTGGCTCTTATTTTCAGGTGCTTCCTTACAACTGTGAGGGACCATTTCTCTTTCTTTAATAGAAGCTGAAATTCCCATCTAATCACATGCCTCCAGGAACCTGGGCTTTAAGAGAGACATCGAGTCCATGCACCTGCCCGAGGGCAGCATCACCTCCCCCTAAATCATTTCTGACTTTGTCGAGGCTGTTTTTACAGACTCCAATAAGAGAGACTCACACGCTCCCCAGGCACTCTGTCCTCCCGTTTCATTAGTCTTATCACTGCGAAGTTTTTCCTAATGTCTAATCAGAATTTCCCTTGCTGTTGTTTAAATTCACGACTGCTCTTCCTACCCACAGCAGACACAAACCAGAACATTGCCTTTTCCTTGGTTTTGTAACAGAAGACCTCATCACCCACACCTTTCTCTCCCCTGCACTCAGCACAACCCCAGTGCCATCCAGCCTGTGCTCACAGGCTGTGTTTTGCAGACCCCTGGTCACACTCACTGCTTCTCTTTTGGACACTCTTGAAGTGATGTCCATTTTTTTTTTGAGTACGGAGTCCAAAGTGAAACACTTCCCCAGCTGAGGTCTCTTCTTACAGGGCCAAGGAGGATCCACATGCCTCACAAATGATGTTTTCCCCCTAAACTTACCACTGTGGTCTCTGGGACTCCCTCCATACCTGCCATTGCACCTGACATCTCGGCGACGGGCTCACAACCCTTGTCCTGCCACCCTGAACAAACCTTCTGTCAGTCACTCGCTCCCAGGCTGGTTCCTGCCTGTTGGCATCGGCTCACTTGCCGAGACCCACCAAGCTATTTTGATCCTTACTGCAGCACCCAGGTATCACAAATAAGGCAGAACCTCCCTCCTTTTTCCACACCTGGGATGAGAAATATAGACCAGACATCAACATTTCAACTTGCTGAAATATACTGACATGTATTTAACCACCCAGAAAATCTCCACAGACACAGCCGATAACCATTTAAGCTTGACAATCTGGGAGAAGTTTAGTACCCAAACCAGGTTACAAACAGAACACACATCTCCAAACATTACCTTTCTAGTGCAAGGTGACAACTACACTATATCCTTTTCCTTGTCCGCTCATTTCTACTCCAGGCAACCAGCCTGTGCCATCCTCACTGCAGAATTATCAAATCATTTCAAGACCCAACCTCTTCACCTGATATTGAGCAGCACGAACGATCAATGTTCCCAGCAACACTAAAACATCTGGGATGGGTAGAAAGGGCACGCCACTGCATGTAAATAACACCCGGGTTTTACAAACATCGCAACTCGCTGCTGTGACAGCAGACTGCTGCCTGGTAGAGAGGAACTAAGGAACGTAACAAGAGCTATTTTGCCAGCTAACAAGTGCACAGATCAACAGAGAACACAGGGGTGGTTGCGCAGCCAGCTTGGCACAAAGGGGAAGAAAACACGAGGCTTAGGCATGTTCTGTGCCACACTTGCTAAAAATTGCTGAGCTGAACTTTCTCCTTACCAGGAAGGTTTTGTTCAAACCTGAGAGAAGATCACCTTAGCGCAGCAAAGGCTCCAGGAACCACAGCAGCCTGAGGAGCGGCATCCCCATGCAGCACTCTAGACAGATGCCACACCACGGAAGACAACTGCCTGTCTTTAAAACACGCTGGGAGGGATGCAAAATACCCGCCCCTGGCTTCAGAAGCTGGAGAAGAGCAGCAGGCACACACAGGGCCATACACAGGGCAGGACAAGCGCAGCGAACATGCAGACCTGTGGCACCCGCTCCCTCCACGTCAGAGACGCACATGGTGCGAACACCTCCAGCAGCACGTTACCCTCACTGGCAGCTTTACGGAGAGGCGAAGAAACCTTTAAACACATGGACTTCCACATTCCTGAGCTGGCCTGGGTCTTGTCTTTTCAGGGTGACTGCCACTCAACTACTTTCTGCTTTAACAAGTCTACTTAACTTTGCAACTTGTCACCTAAACGACGTGTGATGTTTGCACAGCTAAGGATACAGTGCTCCAAGAGCACAGGTGGGGAACGGCACGCCAGGATGCATAACTGATGTGGGGGTCCCTGCACGCTGTGAGGGAAAGGGCAACATGACCGATTGCTTTCAAGTAATCATCTCATCGGCCTGTCGATAACCAGCCGAAAGCGAAGCAGGTTGGGTCAGGCTAGGACTGCAGCCATCGGCCACCTGAGCGCCTCGGTATTTTAGGCTTGTTGCTGTAAGAATGATGGGTTTGTAACCTTAAATAAGAAATTGCTTTGAATTTTTTTTTTCTTTTTTTTTAATACATCAGATGTTTTGCCTGGTGGTCGTGCTCCGCAGGAGATTTGGGTTCAGAAACCTTTACGTTCTCTAGCTCATCGGGTTTTAAATACATACAGCTAAATCTGTTGCCTGAAGCCATAACCCACCCTGTCAGATTCGGATGGGTCACAGCAAGCTTGTCCCTGCACAGTGGGAGAATGAGGGAGGTCGCCGAGGCAAAACACATGCAAAGGAGAATGCAACTTTTGAGAGTTCCACCTCACCTGGTACCTCAGGCCCTGCAGAAGCCTCTCCAAAACACCAGCCTTCTCTCTACACCTTTTAAAATAAAGATATTGTTCTCCATACTGGTCAAAATAAGGTTTCACAACAGTCCGACAGAACCGCAACGAAGCAGGTGATGTACAGAAAACATGACTGAAAAAGAAGGGCATCTCTTTAATTTCAGATGCACCTTGTAGGACGTTGAGCTACGGATATTTATGTGCTTTTCACAGAGCTTTTAAACCGTTCAGCAGAACTAGCTACAAGGCCTCAAATTTTTTTTTTTTTCCAAATATTGTTCAAAAAATTAAGGTAAATGTAAAAATAACTTAAAATAGCTTTTATATGAACTATTTCCTGCCACCCTAGGAACTTAAAGCATTCCAGCATAAGAAGAATGGCATAACAACAGCCACGTAGCTTCATTAAATTAAGGGTATAAATAAGCCATAATCGGCAAAGAGATTATAAATCTATGTATTTTTTTACTTAGTTTTAGTTAAGAAGAAAAAAGAAAAGGCTTTAAGTGACTGTTACGTGCAGTTTTAAAGGCATTCCCTTAGCAATAACACCGTAAGAAGCTCAACTGAGAACTAGGTATTTAAAACTACACCCAAGCGTAAGCTGCATGAAGACAGGTAATTGCAGATTAATATTCCACTGTAATACTTGTGCACAAGAGTGCCGAGTTAAAGTTGCCATGGGAAACAAGCCTGAATTTCTTCACTTTTCAGCAATGCACGATCATCCTTAATAAAGGTTTTGGCAGGTGATTTCTAATGCACTGAGCTTTACAGCCACACAAAAACCATGGAAGGAGAAAGCTGCTATGAGGGGATGTCTAGAAAGAACAGGTAGGCACAGGCACATCTCCATTACCTGCTTCTGGGTAGGACTGTGACAATCTCCATCACTTTGCAAGCCACCTTCTGCATTCCCGTCCCGGCCTTCAGAGCTCCACTGAGCACTGCTTGAAGAGCGTGCAGAAGGTACCTCACAGCCTGCTTCCAGGCAGACCAGTGGGTCATCCATAACCTCCTGCCACTGCAGGTTTGTGATTTCAGGGACATATTCCTCCCAGTAAGTCCTCTGAGCCCAGACTACAGCTCCCAAGGCGACTTGCCTATCCCCCCATCTACTCACCCTGAGCAAGGAGCTCGGCAGGGACTGCACATCTGTTGCTAGAGCCTAAATTTGATGGCAATGAACATCCATTTCCATTACAAGGCCAGTCTATAAATCACAGCATCTCAGGAGCAGAGACACATCACACCGTTGTCTCTGCCATGGGAAAGAGACCACGGGTAGAGCAGTACAGGCAGGGGAGAGTCAGCGATGACTGCAGCTGCTCCAGTCGCACCTGCCCACGACTGCCAGCTTAGCCACGAGACGGATGCGCCGGGGAAAACGCCTTTAGCACTCTCTTATACCAACACTCAAGGAATCACAGCCTGAACCCAATTTACCCTTGTTGGGTATCTGTACCCTGTATTATCAGAAAGACTGGCTCCCATTTGTCAATATGCTTTTGCCAATCAGGAAGTGTACTATGATCATCCAGATTTGTTTGGACACAAATAAATTAGTCACTGAACATATGCTTGTTCATAGTCTCGGTGTTCAGGGGTTTATGTTGAAATGGCGAGTGATGTTCTGTATTTATTAGTATGTCCAGTTTCCTCTGACAGCAATTATAATTAAAAATTCCCCCCAAATAACAACCAAAACACATGCCTGTTGAAATATGTTGAAATATCCTACAACTTGAAATATGTCGGATACATTACAGAAAAATATCAGATGTTTTTGTATTAAAATATGCTGTTTAAAAGAACAAGGAAAGTATTGCCTGTAAACAATTTATTCTTCTCTGTCTGGTCACAACCCTCTTCAGCAATTAGAAGATCTAAACATTTCATATCTTCCTCTTACAGAGAGTTCGGAAGAGGCAAATATCTCATTCCCAAGTGATTATCAAATTTGAGGGACTCTCAGACACTGAAGTCAAGTACCTGAAGAAAAAAGGACATTAAAAAAAGCAACTTCATCGTTACCAAAAGCTCATTTAGCAGTTTAGCAGCTCCTAGATCCAGCTCCCTCTGCCAGGTCAGGGGTTTGATACTCTTTCACACTTCTATGCAGCAAACATACAAAGCTTGAATTTTATGTGGTTTTCATTTAAGTGGCTTTAATAGATGACAGTAGAGATTACCATCCTATGTGGAAGCTTAATTTCAAATTCAGCTTTGAACAGATCTGATTTTTACCTTCAGACTTCTTACATGTTAGAAAAAATCATTGCTTTTCATCTGCTCTGCTGAAGGTGAAGTCAAGACTCTTGGCTTGCTGACCACCCACTCACTGCATTAATAAAATAAGGTTACAGTCAGCCGCGGATCTGAGCCTGAGCAGCTCCTCAACACAGTCCCTGAAAGCACTGGCCACCATAAACACTGGTGTATACAAGGACAAAGGGACAAAAGAGCGAGACTCCCCCTTATTAATGCATCTTCTCTTGTGTAGCTAAAGCACCATATGCACCCGGCTCCACCGGCCGACAGCGTATAAAAGCAGCAGGCACTTATAGACTCTTAGCAGACAGTAAAGAAAAGTCAGAGTTAGAGCTGAAAAATGAGGCATGCTGCCACCGTTGTGGTCCGAGGTCCACCCACCCCTGCAGAACGACAGCTCCCACCTGACCCCACTGGGCTTTGGATCACTTTAAAGCTTACCTTGTACATTTGGAAAGTGATGCGAGGGGCGAGCCATAAACATCCCTGACTGCCAAGCCCTACTGACCTTGGCTGGCTAAAACACTACACGACACACACTGCGCCTCTATTCTATCAGGTTTTCCCATCTACCCCTCTGGGGCAATGCAGTTAAACCCCCCCACCCTTCTCTTCCCTCTGGGATGGTCTCATTATTCAGAAATACATCCAAAAAAACCCATAAAGCTAAGCTGCTGCTTTGTGCATATAAACATGCACTTTGATTTAGGGCCGTATCTGTTGAAAGCTGTCAGAAGTCAGGACTGCAAGGGCGCTACTGCTCCTCCGTGGGTGCAGGGCAGGAACACGAGGGACCCTCCATGCCCGACCCAGAAGCAGTAAAACAAAGGGCAGAGGCCACGAGGCATTCAGCCAGCGGTCCCAGCCACTGGGGCCATGACGCAGACACCTTCCCAGAGGAATACCACTGTCCTTGACCCTCCTTGATCCCCATTACAGAGGCCATACCACGAGACCTCAGAGAGGGATTGGGCAGCATGAAAGGGAATGGAAATGAAGGAGTCGGCAAGGCTCCCAAATGAGCATGAAGGACTTCCCCAGGGATAAAGCCAGCGAGGCTGCCGGCTGCGGAAGAGCACAAGTAAATACAGTGGGAGGGGGAGCAGATGTGGCAGTCACACACCTTAATGTAGATAAAAAGATGGCTTTTTCAGTAGCTTCTGGTAAGAAGCCAGAATATTTTGAAGAGCAGTCAGCTAGAAATGTGCAGCGTGCTGCACGGTGGCAAGTGCACTCTGCAAGACTTTTACGCTAGGCTGGCTGAATTCACCGCTATGCCTACCCACTTCAAGCAACCTGGGTGATCCAGCGTAGCTCTGTGTATGCAGCCTCCTCATCAAATCCCAATTCATTTGAATTTCATTGCATCTAGACCTCTATTTTGCAGGTATTAAAACAAAAGCAGAAAAAGGATCAGGATCACAGTGAAGATCAGCACCTGACCATTCCTAGCTCCCAGGTCTGTCCTCAGAACACACCTCCAAAACCAGTCTGCCACTGCTCCAGTGAAACATCCTGCCGCTAAAACCTTGCACAAAACATTGCTGAAGCACACGGCACAGTCTGCTCACCGTGACATACAGCCCAGCAGTGGAGAGAGCAAAAGCCCTGCTGGTCAGCAAAAAGGTAAGATGCAGGCAGAGGCATCAACTAAAGTCTAAGCTTCTGGCAGGCACCTGCAGCCCTTCCAGCTATACCTATTCCCCATGTAGAAAGAGTCATTCCTTTATTTGTCAAACTAATTTGTTGGTGAGGATGTGAGGACTGACAGCCCCTTCCACACACAATATGATGCAGACAGACACTGAACACAGCAGATTGGAAAAACAACAATGAAGAACATCTCCACCTTAAAGGTGTTATTTCGCCAACAAAATATATAGCAGATCTGCATTGGCCGAGACCATTACTTTCCCTGGCAAGGACTTGGGGACAAAGCTCCTTAAAACAGTAGTAATCATATTCCACTCATGCTCCTTTTTACTGCCAGCTGTAAACTAGCTCCACATGCATCATGGTTTTGCATCAAAATGTGCACAGACCAAACCCATATCCAAAGGGACAAGGTAGATCAATTTACAGCTTTGACAGGTCTGTGCACCCGAGGCGGAGCGTGCAGGAAACAGCCTGACATCTCACTTGGAGAGCAGTTAAGACCCTGCTAGCAGAAGGGGATGCACAGCCACCCCAGCCTCCCACGAACACCCAGGCCAGGAGCAGGGAATTTGCTGTCCGCCTTTCAAGAAACGCGAGAGGCGGGCGGCACTCACCAAGGCACTGCTGGGGAAGAGGGGAGCCAAGTTTGACCCCAACTTGCAGCACCCCTTTGACAGCACCAGCCTAAGGGAAACGGACACACCGCATCGAGTCACTTCAGTAATGAGACACCACACTGAAAACCGCTTACCCCTCAGCATGTTTGAAACAAAGCACACAGAGTTACTCTGAGCCAGTGCACATATTCCTGGCAATACCCATTAAGAGGCCAATTGGCAGAGGAGGGTGAGAAGTCCAAGTTCAATTTATAGACTCAGAAATTCTGTTTGTTACCAAATCAATATTAGGGGTTTTTCTCCCTCTTTTTAGCATGGTTTTCCAATTTAAATGGAAAACCTAGGCCCATCCTGCTGACATCTGAAAATAGACTGACAACTACGCTATATGCTACTATGGCAGAACTGTCTGCAGAAAAACCTCTGTACTTCATCTGGATCTCTGTGTGTCTCAAGTGGTAGGGCACTGGAAAATCTCTCTGAAGCTAAACTCTTCCTGTCTCATTACACTCCAGAGTTAACACCCTGATAAAATAACTTCGGCAAGATCAGATAGCTCCAAAGTATTGTTCTTCTCCACTTAGAAACACCATTATGTCACATATATGAATATGATTCAAACTATTCTTTTCCTAAAGCTGCTGGCTACCAACAGCCTTTTTCCTTGCAGAATCAAATAAGGCTGCCATGACTACTCTGCTAATGCAGGTTCCCAGCCAAAAATTTTTAAACCCTCTGCAGTTCAGGCAGATGACAAGCATACACGACTGAAAGATGTTTTCGATAACACGTGAATTTGTCACTTCCTTGATGGAAAGCAGGCTCCTTCAGTTCATTCCTACCAAATGGTCCTGGCATTGCTCCTGAGAGAGCAGGTGACTGGCAAGACCCCTGCGGGACCAGCAACAGAAAGGAGATGGGACAAACCAGAGAAAATCAGTGAGCAAGCACTGTGCTTTTTCCTTCCACCTCTCATAACAGCAGCAGCAACCTGCAAGGGGATAATTAACCGGATTGACTATTTACCTGAGGATGAATCTGTGGTTTATCACACGTAGCCTCAAAATCCAGCACTAAGAAGTAGTGATATCTCTGTGGAGGGAAGGATGACATTGCTGCCATGGAAGCTCCAAAGCCGTGGGACGCCAGTTTCCTGCTTACGATGGAGCCGTACCCTTTGAGAACACCAGCCGAGAGGAGGGAGCACACAGCTTGTCTTGTCCTTGGAAGTAAGTTTTGGGGAAACTTTGCTGCTCCAGTATGGAGGAGTGCTATCATTGAACATCCAGAGGCATCTGAAACTGAAGACAGACTCACATTACTAATACACACATACATCTCATCCCTGCTAGTATCTCTTCACTGGCTCCCTCCGTCAGGGATTTTCTCTGTGCTTCCCAGTGGAGGTTCCAGCACCGCAAACCTGAAATAACAGAGTAACCTGCCCTAAGCACGACAGATGGTATTTGGGCTGAGCTTAAGGTGTCCAGAATCAAGGGCAACTGGAAATTAACCTCTGCAAACGGCTCTAAATTAAGAACTATGAGACACATAACAGTCATGGCTCCAGGTACCAGATCACACCCCCCACTGAACCTTACCATAGCAGAACACAACACAAACCACTGAAACAGAGAAAATCTGATCTAAACGCCATTGAAAATTCTGAGGAGGCCTTGCATCTTTTCATACACAGTGCAACTTCTGATACACAGTCAGAATTAGAAACAGCAATACATGTTATCAGCACTACAACCTATCCAAACAGCTTGGCCCTGAAACGCCTGTTAGGTGCACCGACACTTCCCACTTCCATTACAAATCCACACGTCTGGCAGCTGGAAGTCTCCTCCCTAGGGAAGTTCTCATTTGCTCTGCGTATGAGGTTTCTCAGAGATGCAATTCTAGTGCTACACTTTATTTCTTACTTTAGGTATTTCTCAGAGGAGGATAATGGTTCAACAAACCCACACGTGAACTTCAGGAACTGTAAAACACAAGGAGGGCTCTATAGACTACAGCCTCCCTCCCAAAGAAATACCTCACTCCGCCATCACCTTCAGCCACTTCTGTTTAAGAAACACTATTTAATAAATTACATTATTGGCGTGAGACTGCCTGGGTATCTCCCCTACCCTTTTCCCTTTAAAATGTTGAAGGAAAAACTTGACAGGACTGTCACTAAGGTGAGCCAGCCTTGAGGCTGTTAATGGATTGATCGGGATGACAGTTCAGGCCCAACTCACGCAGGTGTTGCATAGCTGGGGTACAGTGACAAAACAGGCAAACTTGAACAAGGACACGAGTACCCCCTCTAACTACATATATACACAGCTTGCTACACAGAGATCTAAACTCCATCCCCACGGTTGGTCTCGCTGCTCACGGCTCTAAGCGAGAGCTCCATCGCACCACGTGCCACCCACCCGCCTGGTTTCTGAATCCAGCCTCCCCGTGCCTGCATCTGCTTTTTGCTCCACCACAAAGGGCTGGAAGCGCCCGCCGTGAGAAACAGAGCTGAAACGGGCAAGGCAAAACGGAGGACTTGCCGCCCGCGAACAAAGTCGCTGTTTGCACAGAAGACAGCGTTTGCTCTCTCCCATCCGTTAGTCCATCAGGTAAATAATGCACGTGCCAAAACACACACTTAATGAGGTAAATAATATGCCTTGAATAACGGCTAAATCTGTATTTACCTGCGAGACCAGAGGAACTCGGAAGGACCCGATTAGGAGATAATTGCGGCTGAGCAGGTTGTGTGCTTCGAGTAAACACGCATTTGGTAACCTTCCCTTTCCAAGGTTTTGAGGGAAAGGCAAAAATCAAAGGAGCTGAGATGTTTAAGATGGAGCCAGGGCCCACTCTGCCAATTTCATGGCGCAAATGCATCCCCAACTCATAGCTTTCCCATTCTGGGGGGCTGTGTGCTTCATTAAAGCAGTGCGCCAGGCAGCAGGTACCCAGACAAGCGAAAACTCGAGTTACAAAACCGTAACGAAGAGCCCAGCACTGCATTTATTCTAAAGGGGCCCAGCTCTACCTATTGCTTTTCCATCTACAGCTTTTACTGTCATTAATAAACACATTACAGTCAAATAGAAGCTGTTCACTTCTAACCTGCCCCAGATAAGAGATATTTAAGTTACATGTGCTTTAAATCTTCAAGCTACCAAGCTATGAATCTAAATGCCCATCACAGCAAACGTAATATTTCAGAATAAAGCAGCTTGTAAGTTAGTTGTGGTAAAACCTGGTCCTTAGCCTACTGCATAAAGTAAAATACACAGTTGGAGTGGGGGAGGCACACAGGCTCCAACCCTTGTGTCAAACACAGGCAATAACACATACGTACACCCACAGACAGGAAGATCCGTACTTCTCTAATGTATCTTAGCTAGCAAGATGAGGGCATCAGCCATGATCCCCACAGATTTCCAGGCTGGCCCGCCCCACACCAAGCAGTGCAGAGGCCACTGAGTCCACACAGCAAAGTTAAACCATCCCCCTCGGCAGGAATCGGGCACGTCACAACACGGCCACGGCAGCATCACTCGGGACCCTGGCAGGTCTGTGCCACACAGGTGCTGTGGGACATCAGCGGAAGGAACTAACAGCCAACACCCAGCGTCTGCCTACACTAACAACTTCTGCAGGGGGTCCCTGTCTAACGACAGGCTCAGGCTCCCCATCCTAAAGGCAGCCTCCATCCCCTCCGTCCTTTGTGGCGGAGGGAGCGATGCTCCCAACAAAAGTGTGCAGCGGGGTACTGCATGCCGATTCCTTACGCAGCTGGCATACAAACAAAGAGCAACCCCACTGCAAACACCGCACCTTCAGCCAAATGAAGTTTTAGCTGCGTGTTTACCCAGCCACTGCTCTAGGTGCCCTGGGAAGACCTCACATCATCTTCGCCGGCAAGGTCAGAATGCCTCAGAGCACAGGATAACTGGTAAGCAAACACGCTTTATTAGAAGTCATGTAAAGCATTTATAACGGCTATGACAATGCAAAGCACTAGTAATTATCCCATATTTTTCTCCAACAGACAGCAATGCCAGCAACGCAGCTTCAAAAATTAGAAACCTGGCTCTATCCGTATAAATCCACACGTTCAGCGATTTAATTTCCAAACCTGTGTAAAACACCCCATATATATTTCTTACGCACACAGGGTCAGATGATCTCAGACAGTGCAGACCGTCACACCGGGCATCCAACCCTACCAGGTTAATAGTTCATATCACACAGCTCCAATTCCTTACACAGACACGTATGAAACTTAATGGGACCATGAACCGAGGCTGGACTTGAGGAATTATTTTGATACGCTACACACAAACCTGGGGAAGTTTGACAGCCACTTACATTCGCACCACCCAACACCACAGGAAGCAGCCACGTGCAGTGGGTTTTGGCTGGGAGATGGTGTTATGTGCTGCATAACAGCGTGTGCCACACGTGATGTCACTGGCCATCACCAGCAACTGTCTTTTAGAAGTAATTCAAAAAAGTTAATCTCTGGATATCAGCGGCAGGGGACTGGACAAGCTCAGGCTGACCGCAGCTCTCGCTTGTTCGTGGTCCAAGCACACGATACTAAATCACAGCAGTTTGATCCCCAGCAACTAAGGGAAGCCAAGAGAAAGAGAAGTGCCAGCCGTAGCCGACGGCTTGCCAGAAGCCCCACCAAGTGCGAAGCGGAGAATCTGTGTGGGCGGCTGTTGCACTCCAGGCTTCCCACCAGGAAGCTGCTTAGGGGCAACCACAACGGCAAGGAACAAGATGAGGAACTCCTGCCGCGTGAGGAACACTGGTGGCCAAAGCCAGCAGGGCACTGCAAATGCTCTCCCCACCCGCGAACAGCCCCAAAGCCACACACGGAGATGTGCACCATGCAAGCTGCAGAGGATTCAAATCAGCCTACAAAATTGAGCTTAACGGGCTCTTTGCACGAGTATTTACCCCTTACAACCACATCTTATTAAAGTCACGTGGCAGCAAGAGAAGGCATAACTTTAACAGCGTGCCCTGAACCGCAAAATACTCCCTTTCACTGTCCCATTTGATAAGCTGAGGTGGGGTGGGGGCAAGAAGATGAACACCTAGGTTCAGGCTGGAGGTGTGTCCCAAAAAAAGATAGGGTTTACAAGAGCCTCCATTTACATGTTAGATTACTTTGTAATGGCACTATGGCCCTCCACCATATTAAAAAAATAAACAAAAAACCCACCCTAATCTAAAGTACAAGACAAACTCAAATTAAAAAGTAAAAGCAAGCAAGCTTTGGGAGTCAAACTTCAGTTTATTCCCTGTGCAAAGTCTGGGTGGGGGCAGCTGTGCCTCCTGGCCTCCAACAGCCAACTGAACTCAGGGCTACAGCAACCAAAACCAATCCAAAATGTACATCAGGTTTGTCTTGTTTTATTAAATTATAGTGTCTTATTTTATGAAATTATAAGGAGTAAAAAGACAGGGTAATAAAGATGCTTTTTGCAGAACAAAATTGCATACATTTAGCAACACCTGGAACAGAGCATAAAAAAAAATGCAGAACTTTCATTCTGGTAGCTGTTCAAATTCATACTCAAGAGGTCAAATGTGAGTCCATGTTTCAGTTGTGCGAAGATGTAACTGAAGAACAATAGAGATAACTTTTTAAAAAAAAATTAAAAAAAAATCAACCTTAACCTAAAAATTCCATATGAACTACCGTCCAAAAATGACAGCACCTGGCTAGCCTGCAAAGCAGGAAAGGAACCAGCTTACCCACTGTCACCGTCCAAACTTGAAAAAAATAAAATACATAAAATAAAACAAACACCAAAACACAAAGCTTTCAGAACCGTTTTAATAATGTAACAATTTTTAGACAGGTAAATGTGCTTCTTTAATTAGTCAACCTCACAGGATCACCCCTTGCACATTAATTCAGTACACTTCCATGCTCGCTCTCCCTTCACTTATGGCTGGGTTTGTCTCCAGCACTGCTCCACAGCCAAGCCCATGTTCTGGAAAATTTGTAACGCAGCTTTTCCAAAGTATTGCCATGGGATGCCTAGATGCTGTCCCATCATTACTCAGCTCAGATACAACCTGGCATCAATGATTTGGGTTTTACACCCCTCCACAATCACACCCAGCCTCTTCCGACTATAAACAATGAAGTCCCTGTTCTCAAGAACTTACAGTCTAGAAATCAGATGCAATACAACAAGTGAGGATAAAAGGAGAGAAGAACAAGGGTTACAGGAGCAAACCCCTCATCTGGGAGGTACATGCATCTCGGTAGTTCAATTAAAAGAAATAGTTCACTCTATATAGGCACTGGCTTCCCTCTGTATGGCCATTATGGAAGAGATAAGTGAACAGGGAAAGGGTTGACTAAAGGATGGAGGGCAGTCTTGGGTTAAGGAAGGTCTCCCGTTTCTTGAGCTCATTCTTCCGGCTGTGTTCCTTGGCTGACCAGATATATCAACTATGTCAGAGCACCAGAATCTCTTCCATTGTGACACCACAGACGCGATGGCTTGTGAGATCACAATGAGCAAGGCCGAAGGCGCTGATTACTTAGGGAAGCACTTCCTGGGGATATCGCACCCTACGAGGCTGGGAAACAAACACATCTCAGTTCACTTGGCAACACTGTGAAACCCGCGCAAGACTCCACACCGGCAGGACGTAAACTCATCCAAACAGACCCCCCAGAAGCCATCCCAAAGACGCACAGTAGAATTCCACTCCAATTTATTAGGCCACCTCCGCTACGCAACCCACTTTCGTCAGCTCCTTGACTGGTCTCCTAAGACAGGCTTTGCTGTGTATTTTTAAACCTTCTCTGAGAGTAATGGTGGATGGGCAAACGGGCCTGAGCTGGAGTCTGAAGAAGTTCCACACAGTAAAGGACTGGTCACTTAGAGGAAATGTAGAGGAGGAAAGAACAATTTAAACAAAGAAGCCATTACAGAGATGCATACAGCAAAAGACTGTAAAGCTGCAGTGGCAGAGTGGATTTGGTATTAAGGAAAAGAACAGTTGCAGAGGATCGGACCAAGAATCCTCTTGACCAGTCTCCCACTGCTGCATGGGAGCTGTAAGAAAATGCACCAGGGTGAAGCTACACAAAACGGGGTTAACCAAGCCAATAGTTCTGGGAGGCCAAAAGCAGGCAGGCCCGTCCTTCCCTCTCCATCTCACTCTCCTGACGATTACTTTACACCAGTTCCTGAGCTTGTCTGACCTCTCTGTGCGCTGATTCAACCACAGGAACGTATAAAAGGACTAATGCAGCCAGAATAAAACACAATTAAAACAAGATAGTTTCCTGCTGGTTTACTGAGACGAATCAGCTCTGTGCCAGGCTGGATGAATGCCAAAGCTCAAAGGAGAGGATGGGCCCACACTGGCAGAAGTGGGAAGGAGGTAAGCCATCGGGAGCTGTTGGTCGGCTCAGCCACTCACCAAACCATATACCAGGATACACACACCTGGGATAGCGTGGCATTCTGCAGGAGCTGGAGACGGTATCTTGGCTCTAGCAGCATAAACACATTAAACTTGAAGTCGGAAAACCCATCAGACCATCCTGTCTGAACCTCATGTAATGCTGGCCATAAAGTTTCCACTTCATTACTCCTGAATTGAGCCCAAAGGCTTGAACATCTTTCAGTAAAGTTTCTGGCCTTGAATTGCAGCATCAAGTATGGAGGCTCCCCACTACCTTCAGACAGCTCGTTCCAATGGCCAATCCATTCGCTGTCAAAAAATAACACAGCTTAGTTTTCATTCAAACTTTCCCAGCCCTGACCTTTGGAGCAAGTTCTGAAATTTATGGCATTTCAGTGCTCCCAATCCACTGCAGCACTCCCAGTGCCAGAAGTAAGAGACCTGTAGCTACTACACTTGCAGTCAGGAAAAGGTACTATTGCATATTGGCCTAATTTAGTGGAGACAGAGCAGGCCACCCTTTGTTTAATGGAATCTAGCATGCATAATTACTTGATTTTCACACACATGAATGCCACAGTTGTTCAAACCACATGTAACAGCCACACACCTCCGTTATCTGAAAAATGAACTTGAAGGTTAACACCCAAGTGTGCCAAATGAATCTCAGTCTGGTGCAGGGAGACAACGACTGCAGTGCTCAATACACTGGTTGGTCACTTTTGATCTTCACAAAGGAACTTCTGAAGTGTCAAAAGAAAGTCTGTATTCTGCCCAAGCTCTGTCCTGGTAGACAGGCAAATGCTCAAGGCAATGGGGCATGGCTTCCAGTCAACCTAGTCTCAGTGAGCCTGGAAAACCATCTAGGGAAGGTGTTGACTCTAATATCCAACAACATAAAAAATAACAACCATAGCAAATACTTCTCTTAGGGGGGAGAAAAGTTGCCAAACGGTATCTAGCAGCAACAGATACACTTCAGGAGCGACAACTTGTCCTCTTCTCCTCATGTTCCCTTGCATTCCATTGCACCATGCTGGTGTATTAGCTCAGCACGACTAGAATAAAACACCAGGAGTCTCTGCGATGACCATTTCCAACAATAACATGGGCTTCAGACCCAAGGGCTGACAAATGTATAGTTGCCTAACAGCCTTCCATATTCTCCTATAAGCACAGCCACAGGGGTCGGTCCTACACCGTTTACCTGAACTTCACCAGACCTGCACTCCACTGTCTCGTGTCCTGGAGGTGGCTACTGGATCAATATAGGGGCAGAGTGAAGGGCAAAAACCTTTACATATTTACATCTCTTCCGGAACTCCATTTCCAAAATTTAAGGGGGAAAAAAAAAAAAGAAAAAGAAAAAAGAAAAAAATCAAGGCCTACCAAAGTTAACAGAGTCAAAACAAGATAAGCACCCACAGAGCTGTAATCGGGCCTCCTAAAGGAATCAAACTGAAGTAAAGTATCTCTCAGCTGCAGAGCAGAAACTTCAGGTCGTATCAGTGTATACTCAATCCAAGGACTTCTCATGAAGCACACAAGCATTTTCTTTTCAATGCTTTAATGGGTTCCTTCTTTTGGATTTTGGTAAGACTCAAATCCGTCTGTCTATTAAAAAGACCCACACAGAAAGAAACCCAACACACCATTCATGTAGAGCAAGCCAAAGTTTGAGATGAACAAGACCTATGAAAGGGCCACTCTTTGAAACAACACAAGCGTTTAGTCCATGCTACAAATTAACATGAAAATTCAGTTGCAAAGGCCAGAATTCAGTACTTGAAAAGGGAAACAAAAATATCTGAAATCAAATTTCCTAAGCCAACGCACTGCAGAGTAACCAACTGGACTTCTAACACATCACTTATTTTAGGAATAATTCATTCTTGGAAATAAAAAGTTCAAAAGCCAACTTAAACAGCAGGTGATATGAAATGCTACAATGTTGCAATATTAAAATAAATTCAAATTACCATAAAAAAAACCCAAACAACCAAACTAACAGCATCTGATGGGACAAGTGCCTGAGATGTACCTGCCTGAAGCCCTGTGTACTTCATCCTTCCCGGGGCACAGTAAAAGAATTAACCTATTAGAAAACTTGCTGGTCCCCTGCATCACAGCTGAAAATATTAAGAGTTCAGACTAAGCAGCAGCTGTCAATACACCCATTTCTGAAACCCAAAGCTCAATCGTGAAAAGAGATAAGCAAAGAAGTAATACAACAAGTGTCAGGCTTATTAGCAAACAGGCCAGCAATGACCATGTAAATCCACCAGACAAAGGACTTGCAAAAGACAGAACATAAGGAGTAAACGACAACACCTTTTCATACATCTCAGTTCAGAAGAAACACCTGTAACAGTACTGCAGCAAGAAAAGAACGGAAGAAATTCCTACTGCCAGTCAGGAAACAAGTAAACAGATCCTGCACTTCTAAGCCTTCTCAAGTTTACTTCAGTCTCAAGATCTGAGACAGGTGACCCGTTCAATCTCACCAGATTAAAAAAAATGGGGAAAAAAAAGTATTAAACAAACCTCCTACTCCCCCATCACCTCCATCTATGAACCTCCACATCCCAAAAAGAGCATGAAAAATCCTCGCTGCTGCTGCTGCCTCTCGCTCACCCCGCACACACCCCCACTCCCTGGGTAGAAAGGGTTTTTCCCCTTTCCCCTTCCCTTCCTCAAGCCCCCAACAGCAACTGATTCCGCTCCGGCTGGGACCTGGGGGGCCGCTGCCACCGCGACCCTCGAGACTTCCACCCCAGGGA
>NW_010260104.1:0-310 GCF_000690775.1 Eurypyga helias
GGCAGGGACACCTTCCACTGGACCCTTCACTGAGATCCCTGCGGACCTCCGGCTCGTAGAACAGGATAAAAATTCACACCTACCACCCCACGCGTCCGTTTTCTGACACAGCCCACTGGTCCTCCTGTGGCTTTCCCCTAGGACCACCCGGCCATGGCAGAGGTACTGCCAGGCAGCACGGTCCCCCTCCAGCTGCCCGCTCTGCAGGGGCTGCCCCACCGGGTTACGGTCCTGGTGGGTAAAGGACGGGCAACCGATGTCATCTCCCTGGGTTCGTGCAGTGTTTGAGACTGCCACGCATGATATCATT
>NW_010260104.1:592-2735 GCF_000690775.1 Eurypyga helias
GAGGTGGGCCACTGCCAACCTCATGGAGTTCAACAAGGCCAAGTGCAAGGTCCTGCACCTGGGTTGGGGCAATCCCAATCTCTGGTTGCCCAGAGAAGCTGTGGATGCCCCATCCCTGGAAGTGCTCAAGGCCAGGCTGGATGAGGCTTGGAGCAACCTGGTCATGTGGAAGGTGTCCCTGCCCATGGCAGGGAGGTTGGAACTAGATGGTCTTTAAGGTCCTTTCCAACCCAAACCATTCTGTGATTCTCCCCAGATGCTCAAATCCTCATCTCTAGCAGCATCAATATTCAGTTACATTACACACCGTTATGTGCCGGGTTTGGACATTTCCCACCCTTGCATATCCCTGTTACCCAGCCCCAGAAGGAGGTTTCACAGCCCACTCTGGCACTTCAACAGCCCCCACACAGTTAAATTGTAATCTTTCATCTGCTGCATTATTATTCCAGCTCTCAGCCTCCCCAGTGCTTTGGCTGCACATCTGTGATAATTAGGGCTCCTGATTTCCAGGCTCTGCTGTCTGCACGGAGGACAGGCCAGAAGCAAACATGTTGATGCAACCCCTGTTTTGAGCTATATCCATTTTTGCTTCCAAATATTTGTTCCAACTGCTGCTGCAATCAGCTTTCCTTACCTCTATGCTTTTTGGAGAGGACAGAACCCTGTAGTAATATCCTGAGCATCATCCTGAAATTTTTCCCTTGCCTAAGGGTCGGCTGTGGACTGTAAGCTGCTCCTTTATAGCATCCCATGATACTGCCAGCATCCTACAGCTGGAGGTGAGGATGAGGAGACAGGTGTGCATAAGCTTCAGTGCTTTTCCCTGGTGATTCCTGTTAAGGACATCCCTTTTAGGGAAGTCAGGGAGTTTGGGAACAGCTGAAGCTCAAACATCCACACTGAATTTGTTGGCAGAGGTGCGGGCAGGTATGTGGGCTGCAACAGATAGCGCTGACCCGGATAATGCCAGGGAACAGCACAGGGGTCAAGCAAACCAGGACTATTCCCACTCCATTTTGGAAGCCAGGAAAGTCTTCACATTGACATGGCGAGACTAAACCTGAGGCCCAGAGGAAAGGTCCTGGTATGGAGTTGTTCACTAGCTGGTGACTTTAACAAAAAACAGTAAGTTAGCAAGATTAGCAAAATTCCTATCCCTGGAAGTGTTCAAGGCCAGGCTGGATGAGGCTTGGAGCAACCTGGTCTAGTGGAAGGTGTCCCTGCCCATGGGATGATATTTACAGTCCCTTCCAACCTAAACCATTCTGTGACTAAAAACCAAATCTGAGGTTTGTAATGCTGAAATCCAGTATTTACCCTGAGAGTATTTGTGAGACTGAGAAGGACTGTCTACAAACCCCTGTGCTTCCAAGAAAAAGCAAACTTCTAAGCAGTAGTAAGAAGAGGAAGGACTCATCAAGCTGACAGCAAACACCAGGCATCTCCTGAAGAGGGGCTCTGCCAGCTGCGTTGGCCACGGCCGCTCCCCGAAAGGGGACGCTGCACCACGCTGGTGGGTGTGTTGCAGAACCACAGGTCTCGCTCTCCTGGAGAAACTCCAATTCCTTAGACTCCGTCTGCTTTATCTCTGAAGAAGTACAAAGCGTGAAAATCAGGTCATCGGACATTTCTAGGGCTCTCTGTGGAGGAGATGAATAGCCATTCAATACCATCCTGGCCGTGATTACTTTGGTGGTGTGAGTTCAAGGTTGTTCAGTCCCTACATGATGGAAACAGCCTGGAACTATCTGTGCAGATGCAAACAGGCAGCTCTTGATGACAGCCTGTTCTAGGCAATTGCACATGAGAAGGATTGCACAGTTGTTTAGATATGGTGACCTGAATTTTGATACTCACCTCTCGTGCTGCATTCATTCAGAGTGTGTCCAGGCTGCTACTTGTAGGTCTTACTAATGCTGGCAGCTTAGGTGATTTCAATATTGAGGATGATCTGAAAGTCTAATTAGTGACATTTTGTTCTCATAGATATATGGAAAGGTATGGAGTAAAATTAATTCTCCCCTTACAGCGGTCTGTACTGATCCACATAGAATCAGAGAATCACAGAATGGTTTGGGTGGGAAGGGACCTTAAAGATCATCTAGTTCCAACCCCCCTGCCATGGGCAGGGACACCTTCC
>NW_010260104.1:3004-28413 GCF_000690775.1 Eurypyga helias
CTCCCCACTTTCAATTTAAACCCGTTACCCCTTGTCCTGTCACTCCCTGCCCCTGAAAAGTTCTCCCCAGCTTCCTTGTAGACACCCCAGGCACTGGAAGGTGCTCTAAGGTCTCTGCAGAGCCTTCCCTTCTCCAACTCAACCAGCCTGTCCCCACAGCTGGTTGCTCCAACTGTTGGAGCATCTCCATGGCCTCCTCCTCCTGGGGACTCACTCCAACAGCTCCGTGTCCTTCTGGTGTTGAGGCCCCCAGAGCTGGAGCCAGAAGTGCAGGGGTGTCTTCCCAGAATGGAGCAGAGGGGCAGAATCCCCTCCCTCGCCCTGCTGGCCACGCTGCTCTGGATACAGCCCAGGATACGGTTGGCTTTCTGGGCTGCCAGCACACACGGCCGGCTCAGGGCCAGCTTTTCATCAACCAGTAGCCCCAAGTCCTTCTCCTCAGGGCTGCTCACATCTTCATCGCCAAAGAGGAAGAGGGACCTCTGCTAGGTCTGGAGTTACCATGCCATGGGGGTTCAATGTGTAATTTAAAGCAAAATGTTTCTACACTGCTGCTTTCGCTCCAGTTCTGAGAGGCTAGGCTGGACAAGTCTTTTAGCAACCTGGTCTAGTGGAAGGTGTCCCTGCCCATGGCAGGGGAGTTGGAACTAAATGGTCTTTATGGTCCCTTCTGCCCCAAACCATTCTGTGATTCTATGACCTGGAAGTAACACAGGACTAATTCTCTGCATTTTCCTGGACAGACTGGGAAGCCTTTGGTATGAATCCAAAGCTACAAACAAACTCCCACTTTTGGGCTATGAGGAGTGTTAAAGCCCTTCTCACCTGTGCAACATATCCTGGATGAAGACGAAAAGCTGGTTCATTGTCCCTCACCATGCAGTAGAGCTGGACATCCCTGTGTGAGTGCATATTTAGGGTTGGTGCTTTGGCAATATCCTCAGCTTCAGGTGAGGTGCCATACAGATCCCCTGAAACCATCATATGGGTGTTAACCACCCTAGACCTCATCGGGGACACTGCCTGGGCTCTCATGTGTTCACGCTCTCTGTCGCCATGCCCTCCCCAGCCTCCATCCTCACGAAGCACCACCCCACAGACCAAGGGAGAGCAGCTTTCTCAGTGGGGTCTCCCCTATCTCTCTCAAGGTGCTATGGGGAATTATATTTTTTAAAAGTGTCCTCAACAGAATCATGGAACCATAGAACGGTTTGGGTTGGAAGGGACCTTAAAGATCATCTAGTTCCAACCCCTCTGCCATGGGCAGGGACACCTTCCACTAGACCAGGTTGCTCCAAGCCTCATCCAGCCTGGCCTTGGACACTTCCAGGGATGGGGCATACCTAGCTGAAGAGTGGCTGCAAAGGAGAGCAAAGATTTAAGCCCTGTAGGAGCAGGGAAACAGGGAAACAGAACCATGGTTAAGGAGGGAAGAGGAACACTTGGACAGTGTCTGCACACCCTGGGGCTAATTACAAACCCAGAACTTCCCCCCCATCAGTCCTGATGACTGCAATCCCCAGGCGATGCATGGAAGTGGATCGTGTCTCTACCAGCTCAGAGGGAAAAAAAACCATTAAATGTAGTCCCCAAATTAATGGCATAACAGATGTTACACTGACAAAAAGGAGCAAGAGGTGCTTTAGAAATGCACCTATGAAGAGGAGCGACTGGCACGTAGATGGGTTTCCCTTGCTGCCTTTTTCTTTTTGCCATGTGCTTTAGGGAAAATTAACTCCTTGGTGGCAAAGCCGAAAGACTTGTGCTCAGAAAACTTTGGCTCAAACCTCTTCTTTTCCAGAAGAACCTCTGAATGTTGCAGTGAGAATCATCCTGCTCTTTTGGACCCATTTTCCCTCTTGTAATATAAGGATCAGTAATGTTTGGAGCAGGCTCGCTTGCTTCCTGTATTTCAACATTGTCTGGCACAATACAGCCCTGATATCGGTCAGTAAACATTACTACAATCTTCTACAGAATGGAAGATGTATGGGACATCATGAAGAGTACAGCATGCCTCTTGTGCCGTAAAACTCCACCAGTCTCACAACCTTTTTTCTTGGTCTTCCACAAAATATCACATCCTGCTTTCCCAAACCCACAGCTGCTGCTCCCCACTTGAGGAGAAATAATCTGACCCACAGGCTGGGCTGTGCACATCAGCAATTTTAATATTACCTTATGGCAAGGGGGTACAGACTTCCCTGCATGAGGGAGAGAACTCGTGTGGGTATTTGGTTCATAATAACAGATAATGGGTTAATCAGGGCTCACTAGCTGCCATAAGCTCTTAATTGCTCTCATAAAGTCTCCTAAGAAACAGGACCCCTAGCAAGCAGGAGTAGTGTGCACATCTAAAAAGTGTCCAAGCAGAAGGAAATGCAGCTCAATCAGGACTCTTTGCCAAACACCTAGAGATTCCTCCTGCCAGACCCCTAAACACCCAGCCATCTGCTTCCCTGTGCCCCATAACGTGTCCTGAAGAGGTTTGCCAAGAGGTTTGTCTGGCCTCGGCAGGAGAAGGGACTCTTCCCACATCTTCCTTTCCCGTCTGGACAACAGGATCAGGAACAGTCTGTGTCTCTGGCCACCTTCCCACATCTCCTTGAAGGACTCCAGTACATGGGGCAGATCCAGGGAGCAGAGGTTCCTCTTCTTGGTTGCACGTAGTTGGTCTGGATTCACCGATGAGACCACATCTCCCAGCTCAGAGAAAATGATCGTGATTTTAGGCATTTCAGCAAGTGAGCTCTCCTCCACAACGTGTGCTCATAGCAGCAGGGTTTTGCCTGTGAAATCCAAGAAGTAATTGGCTGCAGAGGAGCAGAGAATCACCCTCCATATGCTGCATTCCCATGACCATTTGCCTCTTGGATGAGCACTAGTGTTTTTTAGGGCTCTCTATTTGCTTGTTTTCATTCCTGAAATGGATTATGATCTTATTATCCAAACACCCATACGCTTTACCCTCTGATGTTTTCCTAGGGATGGGAGTGAAAGAGCAGCAAGTGCAAGGTAAAGGACGTTTGTGGCTGAAAATCATCTGTGACTGCAGTGACAACATCCATGGCAATAAATTCAAGGCAGCCATGAGGCCAGCTGGCATGGTCGAGCCATATACAGGATATTAAGGTCTCCTGGCTTCCCAAAAGGGGATTCACAGTGGGCAGCTTGCTGGGTATTAGTCCCTGCGCTAACTCTTGGGATCTGCCTAGGAGCCAGTTTGCCCAGAATTGTGCCAGGGACTCTGCTAAATTTCACATCTTAGCACTGCTTCATTTACTTGTGTGGATGTAGCCAGTGGGTCTGGAAAAGAAAAGGGCGGATAGCAACCCCCCTCATAATGAAGCAGATAAATAATTGAAATTATACAAAATTTGCTACAGTAGCAGGGGAGTCAGCTGAAGCTGCTCTATATGTTTATATGCTGTGGCTTAACCCCAGCTAACAACAGCGTGCACACAGCCGCTCGCTCACCTGCCCCCTCCTCCAATGGAGGAGAAGAATCAGAGGAAAAGGCAAGAAAGCCCATGGATTGAGAAAAGGATTATTTAATAATTGAATATAAATGAGTATTATAGTGATACTAATAGTATCATCAATACTACTACTAATAAGTAATTAAAATAATAGGAAATAAAACAAATTATACGGTTGCTCATGACCCACTGACCGATGCACAGCCAGGTCCTAAGTTGTGAGAGTCAGAGCCAGACACTCCAAGAGCCAGAGCCTGAGAGTGATGGCCGCAGAGTCCGAGTGAACCCCACGAGCAACAGCACAACCAGGAAAGCCAACCAACCCTCCAACTCACTAATTAATGAGCAAGCTAGCAAGCTAACGAACAAGTGAGCTAAGAAGTGAGCAAGCAAAGGAGTTATAGCCCCCTGGCCTACCCCCGGCTTATGTTCTGAGCAGGCTGTTTTATGGAATGAAATCCCCCTTCGGTCAGTTTGGGTCGGCTGTCTGAACTTTGTGTCCCCCACTGCTGGTAGTGAGAAAGTTGGGAACACAGGAGCAGTATCAGAAGCTGGAAAAGTCCTTGTATTGGTGCAACACTCCCCAGCACCAGGTAAAAACCACCTTATCAGTACTGTTCTCAGGGCAAATCCAACACAGCCTCATAAAACCTACTGTGATGAAAATTAACCCTGTCCTGACTAAAACTGGCACAAACAATATCCATCAGCATGTCCAAGCACACAGCAATTCCTCAGAGCTGCCATCCACACTTCTTCACTAAGCCCTGTCTGAAATACATGGTCTCCCACAAACCAAGTTCATCCTCTTGACAGCTGGTAGGAGGGAGCCTGCAGACGTGACAGCACCCCAGTTAGCTCCCCTGAAACCACAGTGATGTCAAACTGGGGATCTGGCAACCGGAGAGGGAGCGGGCAAGCCTGAAGTCAGAGCGCAGGAGGACGGAGGCTGGCAGGATGCGACAGAGCAGACATATGTACCCGACGCTGCAGGCATGAGTGTTCCTCAGTCTGAGTTTCCATAATAAATTATTTTTAGCAGAATATATATATATATATATTTACAGGGAATAACTACTTTTTGGTGAAGCTTTTCCATTTTGTCATAACGAATCATGCGACACTGCATAATGTCCAGAAATCTAATATTTTTTGCAATGCTTTATGTCTTTTCCATCTTAAGGGTGTTTTCAGTTTTCGTTTGTCAACCTGGGGAATATCTGGGTGATGAAAAGAGAACTCTATGTTTGTTTTCTCCGAAGTTTGGTAAACTCCTTTCTCATCGTGGAATCAGCCAGGCACTCACCAAGGACAAAGCTACAGGTCTCTGTGCTCTCGGGGTATCTTTAGGGCTGGCCATCCGAAACAGGCAGACAGCCTGATGCCAAAGTTGCGTGCAATTATCCTGAGTGAGTGAGAACAATTGCTCGGGTACAAATTGTCCCCAAAACTTTCCCCAGCACTCATTGCTACCCATGTAGCAAAGGGAGGATGTCTGATATCATCTGCATTTGGCTTTTTCAGAAATTATTAGGGGGAAAAAGCCAACCTTTTCATAGACTCACTACTGAATTCTGCAGAAAATGTCAACTTAAACCACTGCATAGGGGTCTGATGAATACTTCATGTGTCCATGTGCCATGACCTGATTTATTCGGTGTAAGCATGGATGTTTTTGGAAGTTTACCTTTGGAGACGATTTAACATTTGGTAGTCGCTCAGATTTCTCTGTAGGGAGGGATAAAAATAGAGAGAAAGAGAATTTGGTGGTAGAGAAGACAAACCCCTGCAGTTATAAAAGTTTTGCATTAGACAAGCAGCATGAAGAAAAGGGGCATTAATTAAATGATCTTGTCCTGTGCATGGTTTTAAGTGGAAAGATAATCAAACAGGAATTTATACAGTGACTACAGTTTGCAATAGAGACAGCAGTGGTTTGTCTGGACCCTACGAGAAAGCATTGTGTCGTTCAAGTGACCAGGGCTCTTCTTTCACCTGTTTCTGAAAGGGCAAATGAGGATAACTTGAGGTTTTAAAAATTATTAACTGATTTTTTATTATTACTATTTAAAGGCTGTGGTGCTTTGAAAACACAGCTCTGTGTGCTTTTCCATAGGATGTGGATCGGGTTCTCTGTGTCCTAGGAAGTGCATACGCTGGGACAATTCTTCATTACTTCAAAGCTGAGTTCTTGGGGTCTGAGCAAATTTAGGAAATTGTCAGATCATTCCTGAGAAAGCTGCATCATGAAATGCTTCTTGAAGAAGATAAATGAATATATCTTCAAAACCAAACCCTCCTGGACTTGATGGAGACTTGGTGAGAGCTTCTCTTTAAAAAAACCAAAAACAACCTAAAGGGCTTCACGTAGAGACATCAGAAGTGGTGAATCCTGGCGAGTTGCCCCATGAGAAATTGCAGTCTGTTTAACTGTTAGTTTATGCCTACGAAGTCAACAGACCTGTCACGATTATGTTAAGGGATGTAAGGGTAATTTCTCCCCCCGTTATATTCTCCATGTATCCAAACACTGTGGTTATGCCCATGCTATGCCACAAATACATCTGATGTAGCTGTGGTTCTTCATCGCACCCCTGACAGACAGGGAGGGAAGGCTCCAACTGAAGTATCTTCTGAAGATCACATTTCACAGTGGGTTAAACAAGCAAGACTGATAGGACCTGAGGAACCAATTAATCAACTTCAGGTTGCCCTTTCAGTGCTCAAACCCACCAGCATGGAAGTCTGACTCTAAGGCTTAGAAAGTTTGGCTTGACTAGGCAGGGGGACTCAAGAATCTACAGGTTCCATAGGTCCAGTATGAGCCTCTCCAAAGAGAGAGGACAGAGACAGCAAAACCGGCTCATTTCTAATTTGGAAAGAATTAGAACAACCTGTTTTGGAAAACAGGAGATGAACAGCTACCAATCACCTTCTTCCTCTATGGACCCTCCTTGGCCACCAGGTCAACCCAAGGCAACATCTCTGCATCAGCCATACATCCCACAGCTGCATTTTCCTACAAACAGCCATAGATTTTTGTACATTGGGTTACAGCAGGCACCTCTGCACATTTTACTGTGTGTCTGCATGTCCTGTGAACTTCACAACCAGGGAAAATGGGTTTAAATGTCAGGAGCTGGAACTGCACGCTGGTGTTGTCAGTTCATCCGTGACTGCTTAGGTTGTGCTGAGTATTTAAGATCAAACACAAACAGGCTGAATTAGGGTTTGGTAGGTTGAGTGTCTAGAGTAGCTTGTGGCTGTGTCTGAAGCATTGATTGTCAGGGAAAAAAGGGTGCTCAGCATGGGAGTAAATGTCCTCTCTGTTCAATGTTCAGAAGTGAAAATCTTTTCCTTCAGAATCCAATTAATGGTTCCAGTTAGTAAAGAACAAATGTTCAGAGTATCCACGCTTCCATGTGACAAAGAGATTAGAGATAGGGCATCCCAGTAGGGTCAGCCATGCTCCTACAAGCGGAAATGCCTTTTGTTGCACTCCCTGATTTAGGGAGTGGGATAACTTTAGAGCAATGACTTGTGGTTTCGGAAATCAAAAATGACACAGAGAAAGTGAGCACTGGAAAACGTCAAGCTGGGCTATAACTCATCAGCAGTGCTGAAACAGAGTAGAAGTCTCTTTACCCGTAAGATCAGAGGCAAAGCAGAGCTGCTGTTGTAATATGATGGCTTTGTGGAGAGCGTACAGCAGATGGATGATTATTGTGCTGTGGTGTTCAGGAAGATGTAGGGTCAGAAAACTGAAAATAACTGGGAATGGCCTCATTGGAAGTCAGTCCCACAGAAGGGGAGAGCCTTCCTCAATACCATCCTTCCCCCAATTCAGAAAAGTGTCACATAAAGCCAGGGTGAAATAATAAAAACTTCTCAGGAGTCTTTTCAGCCTGTGACTTCACTGTAAAATTTGAGAACAGCAAACACAGTAGTACAGTTCAAAGCAAGAAGGAAAAAAAACCATCCAGGTGAGTATGATCTGATCTCAGTATTATGCAAGGCTTTGAGAACAAGCAGGCGGGCAAGAATACAAAAGAAAATGCATCAGGGGTGCTCTGCTGAATAGATTTCAACAGGCTGACCTGATGAAATAGGGTTTCTGAGCAAAGAGAAGGCACCAGATCTCATCAAATGCACTTTAGTGAAGGACATTAGTAAAATGTTCATGAAAGACTGCTTTAGGTGAAGTGGAGGGGATTAGTAAAGGCACGGTAAATTGACTGAGGTATAACCTTCACAGGGAAATTGTCAGGCAGGAGGGAGGTTACTGAGAAATTTTCTCAAGGGTCATTCTTAGAACAAAACCTTAACTGTGGAAAAGTAATGCACTGGACCCAAAGCTAGCGTGTGCCATTGATACAGGAAAAGAACAAGGTAACTGGGTCATCGTAAGAACTGGAGTTATAGAAATTAGATGAGATTCACAGTGTAAAACATCATGAGATTCATAGTGTAAAACTGTTCATGGTGTGAAATTGTTGCTCATGTGCCAGAAGAATAAAACCAAAGCTCTGCTCTTGCAAATACCTCGTCACCAGAACAGGTAAAAAGAAAAGCTGTATTAGTCTGATTCCGGCAGAGATCTGGGCCGATAATTGGATGTAACTGTGGAAAAGGCAAATACAACAGAGGCATCAAACTCTAGATAAGGACAGAGCAGGACTCATGCTTTTATTGATACCTTTCTCATACGGAGGAGCCCCAAACTGGACACAGGACTCCAGATGCGGTCCCATGAGTGCCAGGTAGAGGGAAATAGTAGCTTCCCTTGACCTGCTGGCCATGCTTTTGCTGATACAGTCCAGCGTGCAGTTGGCCTTCACTGCTGCAAGGATACCCTGCTGACTGACATTGAACTGAATGTTTGTGGTTGGTGATGCTACCGGAAAGAACATGTTACGGGAAAAAAGGATGTGGATTTATACAGTGGAATGGAGGAAATGTCACCTTGAGGGAAGATGAGGAACTGAATCAGGATGTCTTATCAAGGCTTTGCTCTGAGGACTGATTCAGTTCAGTATCTTCAAGTATCTACAAGTATATTTTGGGAGAACATACCAAAAAATAAATGCATAGATATTGGTGCTTCTTCTTAGTCGGACAGACTAAACCAAGAGAGCAAGTTAGGTTCTTAAGAATGAGAGTGGTGATGTCTTCATTCCCTGGAGATCTAAAACTCATGACTGGTTGTCCTTCACCAGGCAAAATTTTCACCAAGAGTGCACTCTATGGTTTGTGAAGTCCAGAAGATCTGATCACATTTACTCCTCTTTCTTTCTTTAATACTTAGAGATGCTGCGATCTTGAGCTACCCTAGGGTGTGCCCATACTCTGATTTAAACAGTGCTATACTCCTAAATGGTTGTCACAGTTCTGGGTGCTGTGGCATCCCAGGACAACTATCCTCAGTTTTACCGAATCCCAAGGCAAGTTCAGAAGTTAGCATGGACCAAGGACCATGCCAGCTAGGCATTTTGGATAGAGCCACACTGTTTCGGAAGTGGAGAAAGCTTAATATCACAGTGGTGGACAAGCCAGCTGTCTATGGACTGGAGGATGGGCCCTGATGCTGTTTGTAGCAAATGACATGTTCGAGCAGCTCATCAGAAAAGACAGCAAGATAAACCAAGGCTACAAACATCCTTGCCTCCATAGCTGAGCTAAGTTACCCTTTTGGTGGTGAGGCACTGGGACAGGTTGCCCAGAGATGTTGCGGATGCCCCATCCCTGGAAGTGTTTGAGGCCAGGCTGGATGAGGCTGGGAGCAACCTGGTCTAGTGGAAGGTGTCCCTGCCCATGGCAGGGGGGTTGGAACTAGATGATCTTTAAGGTCCCTTCCAACCAAAACCATTCTGTGATTCTATGATTCTATGATTTTGACATCACAGAGTAAGGTTCAGCTGACTCAGACATGGCAAGGACTTGGCTTCAGATTTTCAACTGCAAAGAGCCAGAGAAGTCAAGAGATCCCAGTTCCCTTTGCTGTCTCACTGCCTGAACCATTCACCCCCTTGTCTTTCCCTCTTCTGCATGAAATCAGCCAAGAGCAGTGAAAAAGGGAGGTCCTCTGGGCACCATGAGTGACAAAACCAAACTACATCTCTTTGGAAGAACAAAGTGAGGATTTTTATCTGCCTCTATGAAAATGTACAATGGAAGGGATTCATAGATAGGTTGTAGGTATCTGATACCCTGGAAAGGTGATAGGATATGATGGGATGGGGTATGATAGGACAGGACAGGACAGGACAAGGCAAGAGGGGTAGGATAGGATAGGATAGGATAGCATAGGACAGGACAGGACAGGACAGGACAGGATAGGATAGGATAGGATAGGATAGGATAGGATAGGATAGGATAGGATAGGATAGGATAGGATAGGATAGGATAGGATAGGATAGGATAGGATAGGATAGGATAGGATAGGATAGGATAGGATAGGATAGGATAGGATAGGATAGGATAGGATAGGATAGGATAGGATAGGATAGGATAGGATAGTTTTGTTTTCTTACTGTTCTCATTCCTCACTGAAAATGTGCCAACCATAGTTTTTTACTGCTGAAAAACAAGGCATCTAGTTTAAAAACAGTAAAGACCATAATTATTTAATTTGCTGGGTATCTTTTTTTCTAGTTTTAAAGGTCAAGGCACCCACTTTCTTCAACTCCATCCATTGCATTTGCCTTTCCTGGAGCACCAAATTAGGAGTATCATATAGGCCTAATTACCATTGCTGCACAGCAGAAATCCTCATTACCCAACAGTCTGAGATAGGCCAGACCAAGCCTATGTTCATTGCTAAGCATTTTGGGAAAGATTTGCAAAAACTGATAGTTGCAAGGTAATGGACAAGGGAAAATAAACCTAGATTTATATTCATGATGATGGACTATGCATTTCTTATTACCACCCTTGAAAATATTTTGTTTACTGGTATAGAGGCAGACTGTGTAAAAAATAGAAGGATTACAGTGGTCACTACTCTTACCAGGAAAAAGCTGGAAAGAAACAATCCTATGGAAACAACTGCACAAGGTGACTGGGGGATCTGCCTGGGGGCATGTGGTTCTAGACTTTCTGAAAACAAATTAGTTGCATCAAGGCTAGACCATATCCAACTCAAAAATACAGTGAAAAATATGTTTTGTGAAGAAACTTAAAGTATCCTTCTCCTTCTCTGCTGGCTTTTCTCCAGCTCTGCTCTTTCTCCCATGGTGCAGAATGCTTCAGCATCTCCCAGCAGTGGTTTCTTTCGTGTATCTGTAGGCTCATCCAGATTCATCCTTTCTGGTCCTTGTGCCTTAACTCAAAGGAGGAAATTATAGCAGTTGGTTTTACACCCAGAAAAGCTGAATCCACACAAACACTGCAGGTCTGCACGCTAAGCCAACATTAGCAATGTGTGGTAGTGTTTATTTCAGTTCAAATGTGAGTAGCTTGAATGAGGGATTCCCTTTTGAACATTTATAGGAACATGCACATTCAGTATCTATAAAATAAACTCTGCATCTGAAAAAAACCCCAAACAGTTGCTTGTCAAGAAAATAAGAAGCTGCTTAGGATAATAGCAATGATTTATTTCCCTTCAAAATTACAGTAAATTGAATTATTCATTAAAAAAGGTTAAAAATGGTGAATTGCAGAAATGTTATTTCTCTGTAGTGGTCATGGGAATCAAGGAAAAGAGTGAAGAGTGAAGGGAAAAGGCAAAGAATGAAGGAAGGGGCTAGGAGGATTAGAACATGTACTGGCAAAAATTTATGGGGAGGCATAAATAAGAGAAAGAATGGAGAAAGCTGGAAAGAGAGCAAACGAGTGACAGGTGGGAGACTGAGCAGAGTCTTTCTCCAGTGCACTCCTCAGCAATCTGAACATACAAAATTTATGGCCATTGGAGACTGTATTCAAAATTTCTCTGCTGCAGGCTGACAGACAAGAAGACTGAAGAAGGTAATTCCTATTTTTGACCTTCTAGCCCTCTCTGTGTTCCATAGCTTCCGAGCTGTGTTAGCTGGGCAAGGAGAAAAAAGAGAGAAAAGCAATACAGTGTAGAAAATGCTCATTCCTGGAGGCCAGCAGAGCAAAGAACAATGCTCATCAAAAGTAAAGATAGAGACATTCATGCTTAGGGATGGATTCCTGCCATGAGTGGAGCGGCAGGAGGAGAAACTTGAGCAAACCCATCTCCAAAGGGGTGTTGTTTGCTTTCCGGCATCTGCAATGTCACCCCGACCCACTGGTCCCACTCACAAAGGCACCTGGCAGCCAGATCCATGCTCCAGTGGCCTTCTCCTCGCTGCTCACCGGCCACTTTCACCAATCCGGACACGCAGGGGGCAATTCCCCCTCCTCCGGATCCGGCTGCCAGGACTCTGCCGCCAGGCACAGCTCTGCTCGACCCAGCACCAGCCGGGGCTGCCGACAGCAGAGCTGCTCCCAGAGGGGCAGGAATTCGGGCTGGGCACCCTCCTGATAAGCTCTGGAGACTGTCTGCAAGGCACGGACACAATGGACAATACCCGGGCATCAGATCCATCGTGGGGGTGGTTTTCGGGGTGCATCTATCCCTGAACAGTGCACTGGCAGCGAGGTTCCTCCAGGGTCTCCCCAAATGTGCTGCTCTACAACATTTTCATCACATTCTTTTGGTTGCGTATTTTGTCTAAATTTTGCTTCTTTTTTTTTTTCTTTTTTTTTTCAGTATTGATCATGGCCTGAAGAAAATGAAGGAAAAATGGTTTATAAACCAGAGTTAGGCTTTTTCCAGTTACCATGGTGATGGTAGAAGGACATCTCAGAGGCTGTTGTGAGTCCTGAACTATCCAAGGCCTCCATTAAGAAATTCCATAACGGAATGAAGACTCTGCTTCCTGAATGTGCAAATAACAGGCTGAAAGGGGCTGCAGCATCATGGAGGGGATTGGACATTGACCTTTTTTTTTAAAAAAAAAAAGGAACAATTGGTGGAGAAGGTGGAATGGGCAACATCTGGCAAGGCTACAACTCTGCTGGGGAGGTGTGGGGCTGCAGTGGGCAACAAAGTGCACAGGCAAGAATCATTCCTTCTGAAAAGTCCCAACGGGGTTATCCCTTGTGAGACACTTACATTACACTTACCCCCACGGCAGGAGGGTTGGAACCACGTGATCTTTAAGGTCCCTTTCAGCCTAAACCATTCTATGAGCCTACATTAATCCATTTATTACTCCAAACTGCTAGGCTTTTGGGTCGTGTGCCGTTTACTGCTTAGGCCACTTCAAGATGAGGTGGAATAGTTGGAGAGAGCCTAGAGCTGAGATGGTTAAGGGACCAAGAAAATACAAGCTATAACAAAATCTGGAAGAACCGAGATCATAATGTGGAAATAAATGTAGGATCCATGATGTCCCTCAAATCAGAGTTATTGGTGGTATTCCTGAAAGGGCTTGGCACCTTTCTGAGAGGAATGATTTAGGGTTGTAAGGAACTCTGCCTGGGGGATGTAGAGCAGTGGCTCTGAGGACATCTACAATTCCATGCATTTTCGGTAACAACACACATGACATCATCCTGGCTGTGTCTTTTTTGGTAAATGAACAGTGCCAGGGCCCACCCTATGGTCCCGGGGCCAGTGGGCAAACTCTGCTCACATCCATCGTGTTAAACTCAATTCCACTCAGAGAAGGATGACCACAGCCCTGACATGTTTAAATTGAAAGTGGGTAGGTTGAGATTGGACATCAGGAAGAAATTCTTCCCAGAGAGAATGGTGGGGAGGCACTGGGACAAGTTGCCCAGAGAAGCTGTGGATGCCCCATCCCTGGAAGTGCCCAAGGCCAGGCTGGATGAGGCTTGGAGCAACCTGGTCTAGTGGAAGGTGTCCCTGCCCATGGCAGGGGGGCTGGAACTGGATGATCTTTAAAGTCCCTTCACACCCAAACCATTCTGTGACATGATTCTATGTTGGAAATCCTACCTGTCCCATGCAGACCCACGAAATGTGGTGAGAAACGCATTTGGAAAAGTCAGCCACAGAAGAGCAAACTAGCGTCCCATCCAGCCAAGCGGCTTTGTTCTGTCTGGGGCAAATAGCCGATGCTTAAAAGAGTGGAAGAACATGTCAAACGTACAGTAGCGTGTGTTTGGAAACCTCTCCAATTCCAGCAGTCTGAAGTGTGGAGGGTCGTTGAATTGGCTGTAAATCCATATAATTTTGCTGAATGCCCCTCAATGGATTTTATGGATTTCATGGAAGAATAAATGATGTGGAGTGGAAGGGACCTCTGGAGGTCACCTGGTCCAGCCAGCTGCTCCGAGCAGAGCAAACTCCAAAGTGAGACTGACTGACCTACTTGCTTTCCGAACACACTTACAGCTTCTTCCTCCACAATATCCACGGCAGTGAGCAGCACCATCCCGTTGTGTGGAGTGTGACAGAGAACTTCCTTTGTTCAGTGCACCATACATTTATGGGCCATCTCCTACCTCTCTGGTTATGAGAAATAGCCATTGTTTTCTCTTTCTTAGGACACTGACATTATTTACACTGCTGTCACATATCCCCACCTACTCTGTCTCCTCCTGGAGTGGAAAAATCCCAGTATAATTACTGTCTCACGGTCTGAAAATAAGTCCCCAGCTTTCACCATCCTTGCTACCACCCTTTGTACCTCTTCTTGTCCTACTCAAGGTTTGCAAAGACAGGGACACCAGCAGTGTGCACAGCGTGCAGCATGAAGTACCTTCCAAACTGTTAGTGACACGCTGTTTTTTGTCAGTGCCCATTTGTCGTGGTTTAACCTCAGCTAGCAATGAAGTACCACACAGCCGCTCGCTCACCCCCCCTCCAGTGGAGGAGGAGCATCGGAGGAAAAGACAAGGAAGCTTGTGGGTTGAGATAAGAACTATTTAATAATTGAATATAAATTAAAATTATAGCGATAGTAATAATATTAACAATACTACTAGTAATAAGAGATTAAAATAATAGAAAACAAAACAAATAAACCAAATCCTAACAGTTTTCCTTTCTGACTGCCTCTGGAAGCTGAGGTGACTTTTTTCTTAAGCGCTTTTTGGGAGCATCTCCTTCATGGAATGTGAAAGTGAAGTTTGCCATCACAGTCTCGTTTGCCATCACAGAGTCTCGTTTGCCATCTGCTTACGCTGCCACTCCGTGCTGAGATCCTTCTGCCTTGCAGACTCCTTGCAGTCAGCTTTCATTTCACTGCTCTGAATAACCTTCTGTCGGCATCCAAGCTCCCCTGGCAGCGGGATCGAGCTATCGCCATCCCAGAAATTAAGTACGCTTGAGACCCCAGAGCTGTCTGGAGGATTTGTGAGGAAGAGATGATGATTGAGGTGTCTGCAAGGGGTCCGCTCATCCAGGCTCCTGGGAAAAGGCTGCCAGCTCCAGTGGTCCTGCCCATCAGTGGGATGAGAGGGGACAACAGAACACTGAACACGGTGTTTGTTAAATTTATCAGAGGGGTTTTGCAGTCATGGTTCCCAAGAGGGTGATACCTGGACATCGGGTCCTTCCCAAGCCAAGGCTGCTCACACCAGGGCCCCTCTCATCTTGCCCAGCCCATGGTGACAGGTCTAGACTATGGAGGGAGAGTTGTCTGTGCATCATGGCCACGGTCCAGCCCTATTGCATGCGGTTGCATCCCTGCCAGCGCTTGGGCAAGGCCCGAAACCTTTGATATTGATCTTGTTTCCTATGAGGTCCCTCTGCCCCAGCAGATCTGTTCTATCTGCTCACCGTTCCCTCCTGTCACACTCAATGGTTTTCTTTTGAATTGGGTATTGATACCAGACCTGGGGAGAGCAGAGTTTTGCCAACACAGCCAGGTGCAGGGTGGAAGGGCTGTGCTGTGCGATCAACCATGAGAGGTCCCGTGAGCAGCAGGACCTCCCCCAAGACCCTCCTCTCTGTCCCGAAGCGCACTATAAATATGAGGATCCCCAGCCTCACCACACAGCAGCGTCCAGCTCAGGCTCTCTCCAACCCTCCTCTCTCCAGCCTTCCTGAGATCCCAGCTCACCTCCAGCCATGAGGTTCCTCTACCTTGTCTTCGCTGTCTTCCTACTGGTCTCCTTGGCTGTCCCAGGTAAGAGGGTGAATTGCTTTGGAAGGGGAGCTGGACAGTGGTGGGAGAACCAGAGTGATGAGGGTCAGTGGGCCATGCTTGGCAGGCAGCTTGAGAAAAAATTGGCTTTAATGGCTGTGATTTTGTTGCTTATATGTGTGTCTACTCCAGGTATGCAGATGGGTGCTGGTCTCCTGCAAAGATACAGAAGACTTGGTTACCTCAGGATGTCTCAAATGTTCATGTGCAGACAAATGAGTCTTTAAAGGAAAAATCAGTTTAAAGTACTGTAAGAGATGGATTTAGGATGCATTAGACATTTTTGATACCTTCTAGGTCAAGATGAGCTGGACCATGTTGTATTATTTTAGCTATGGAGTACCAAGCTCTTTCAGAAGCACCACCCTCCGGGATATTTCCTCTCCTCAGACGATGCCCCATTTTGTGTCAAACCGGTTCTGAGTATACCTTCAGGGTCCAGTTTCCTCACAGTTTTCATGTGCAGGACTGACAGATATCCCTCCGGTTCTGGTTCTCACCTCCCTCTTCAGTGAACAAAAGGGAGATTTGGGGCTCAGAAGCATTCGCAGTCTAATAACCATTCACTCTGGACATCTGTTCCCAACTATTTTAGGCCAACAGTCTCCCACCCTGGTGACTAGAATCTCTTTTAACATATCCGAGTCAGATTTCTGTGTACCACAGGAAATGCCACCTGTGAAATCTTCTCTATTTTATGGAACACCAATTCTATTTTTTGAAACTACTTTGGTGTTGCTTTTGCTGTCTTGCTTTGAGAACACTGATCCTGACTTTTAAAGACACAGGCAAGTCATCTGTGCAGTCTCGCACAGATGAGCATCTTTATGAACTTTGCTTTTGGGGTGTCTCTCAGGAGGGGAATGGTTCTGCTCTCCTTGGGAGCATCTCTTTCCCAGACTGTGCCTGTGCCATCAGCTGGCCCTGCACGCAGCAGCTGCAGGGAGAGGGTGCACAGGGAGTTTCTCAGGCTTGTGCCCCTTCCTGCTTTGTGGCTGGGCTTGGGCAGGAATGTGGACTTGTGGGACCATGCAGCAGGACCTCCCTAGGAGCAGGGTCTCATCCTTCTGACCGCTGCCATGCTCATACCTGGAGGTGACGGGAGGGCATGAGGGGGGGCACGGAGACACCTATCCTGACCCAACTGCTCTCCCTCTGTGCTTCCTTGCAGGCTATGGGCAGATAAGGAAGCACTGCCCCAAGGTGGGGTACTGCTCCAGCAAGTGCACCAAGGTGGACGTGTGGTCCTTCTCCTCCGACTGCAAGTACTACTGCTGCATCCCGCCCGGCTGGAATGGGAAATAGGAGCCCAAGAGGAAGCTTCTGGGGAAGAGGAGGCACTGCAGTGGCTTTGGGAGCAGCTCCTCAACTGTCTAACCCCATTGTCATCCCCTCCTCTTAATAATTAAAAAGAGAAAAGGGAGATGTAACGCTGGTGTGTGTGGTGTGGTTACTTGTGTCCCCATGATCCCACATAAAGCATTAGGACAGGTTTTCCAAGGCCAGTCCGACAGGCTGATTAGCAGCACGTCTCATTGTTCTTTTTGCACAGAATTGCTAAACATATGGAGTTTTCCTCTATGTTTCCCACAGTGCATTCAGTCTGGTTGGAATAACACCCTCCCAGGTGTCTCTTTCCCCTCCAAGCCTCATAGCAAAACTCATGGGTCTCATGTGGGAGGGAGCCTGGTTCAGTGCTGGAGCTCAGAACATCCATATCCAGCTGAGATCCTGGCAAACTGTTGTTACCAGGACCGGGTGATGAGCAGGAACGGATGGGTGCAGTTTTTTACACTCCCTTCAGCATCTTCCAGAGATCCTCTCTAGCAGGATCTCTGGGAGACCATCATTCCTGCCTTCTGGTTACTGAAGGGTTCTCTGCGGAGACAACTGTCGTGGTTTAACCTCGGGTGGGAGTTGAGTACCCCACAGCCACTCGCTTGCCTCCCCCCTCCAGTGGAGGAGGAGAATTAAAAGAAAAGAAAAGGAAGCTCGTGGACTGAGTTAAGAACTATATAAAAATTGAACATTGATGACTATTATAGTGATATAATAATATTAACAATACTACCACTACTAAGTAATTGAAGTAATAGAAAATAAAACAAATTATACAGTTGCTCACGACCTGCAGACTGATACCCAGCCAGGTCCTGAGTAGCGAGAGTCAGAGCCAGAGAGCCCGAGAGCTGGAGCCTGAGAGTGATCACAGCAGAGTCCGAGTGAGCCCCACCAGCGACAGCACGACTGGGAAAGCCAACCGACCCACCGACTCATTAATGAACGACAGAGCTAAGACACAAATAAATGAGCTCAACGAACAGGCGAGCTAACAAACAAGCGAGCTATGGCCCTCCAGCCCATCCCTGGCTGACACGCTGACCCTGACGTGCTATGGAATGAAATATCCCTTCGGTCAGTTTGGGTTAGCTGTCTGACCTCTGTGTGTGTCCACTGATTGTAGTGAGAAAGCTGGGGACACAGCTGCAGGATGAGTAGCTGGGAAAGACCGTGAATTGGTGCAAGCACTCCCCAGCACCAGCTAAAAAACATCTTCTCAGGGCAAATCCAAAACAGCCTCATAACAGCCACTCTGAAGAAAATTAACCCTTTTCTGACTAAAACCAACCCAACCACCTACAAGGTGGCATCTGTCAGAGTCACACAGGGGTGCCTGCTATGAGCATGCAGCAGCCCGAGTGGGGTCTGTAAGGGGGCTAGTTGCAGCAGCCTTTTCTGCTATGGTGATGATGTCTATCCGCATCTGCCTCGGCCCGAGGAGTCACCACAGGTACCTTCCATGTAGAAAACCGGGTCATTGTCTTTTAATTGGTGTCCTGTTTCACGTTCCTGTGTCCTAGCTGTGGTTTTGTGAGTGCTGGTAATGATCAGGTCTACTGAAATCTTCTTCTAGCACCTGAAGGTGTCCTTGGATTGTGGGGAGACAGAGCCACAGGGTTGGAGAAACCAAGAATTGTAAGGCAACACGACAAAACAAAGCAGGGGCTGGTGAAAGTGAAAAATCTAGATAGAAGGACCTACATGGGAGCGCTGAGAGACCACCCACTAATAACCAGCAGCTGCTGAAGGTGTTCAAGGAGATATCTAAAGCATGATAAACCCTCTGGCCGGTGGCAAGCTTCCGCCTCCTTCTCTTCCCGTAAATACATAGCCAGCTTGAATACAGCCAATACCATTTCCAGTGGCCTCTGTGGACCTTGGATGGGAAAGGATAAATGTAAAGATGAAGAGAAACACATAACCAGAATCTCTGGAGCAGATTTGAAAAGGGGCTGCAAACCGTTTTGTTTTCCCACTCGGTCGTTCCTAGAAGAGGAAAAATTTGGGGAACATAACACGCCTCTGACAGCATCTGATCTGACCCTTAATGAACTTTGGAGTTGTCAAAATACCTTGTCACCAACTCTGGAGAAACTGTAGTACTCTGTGCTTTAAAATTAGGTCATTGTTAATAATCTCTTTTAGGTTGTTTTCTATGCCACTCATCCAGGGCTTGACTTGGTGTCTGTGTGTCCAAGTCTTGAACCACCCGTGTGTCTCGGTACCTTGAGGTCATTGCGGGAATTCTCAGTATTTCAGCAGAGGATCCTCCCTCTGTCATCATCTGTATTTCCCTTCTAATATATTTGCTTTGACTGGTGAGTTTAGTAAGAAACGCAAAAAAGAGAAGGGGCCTGGAGTTCACAGGGATCCAGAAGAATCGGGAAAAGAAACCACATTTTTCAGTGGCAAAGCAGGGGTCCCTCATGTCTGTAGACTTTACAGAGCATGTGCAGGAGTGGAATAATGAAATGATCATGAATTGCTGTTGTTTTTCACTGAAAACCACGTCAATTTAATGCAGTCATTTATTCACCCCTCTCATGTGAAGCTTTCATGGTGTTCCCCATCTCGAAAGGACAGGTGTTTTGGGGAAAAACTCTTTGCTTTTTGTATCTGGCAGCTAGAGTAGCTTGAGAAATTATGATAACTACCAATTAAACAGCACCATAAACTGCAGGTCAAAAAGAAAGGGTGTTCTTCTGAGCCCTGACTCTGGAAGAAATTCTTCCCGGACAGGGTGAGGAGGCACTGGGATAGGTTGCCCAGAGAAGCTGTGGATGGCCCATCCCTGGAAGTGTCCAAGGCCAGGCTGGATGAGGCTTGGAGCAACCTGGTCTAGTGCAAGGTGTCCCTGCCCATGGCAGGGGGGTTGGAACGAGATGGTCTTTAAGGTCCCTTCCAACCCAAACCATTCCATGATTCTATGATTCTATGAAGCTGCAGGGTGATAATAGGTTGGATCCTGGCTGTAAGATTTTTTTTTTCTTCCCACTGCTTTCCTCCATATCTTATTTTTCAGTGAAATACAGTGACTTCTGCAGAAACATTTGAAAGGAAACAAGCTGCATAACAGTAGCAAAAAACACTTTTCCACACCAATCTGGAGTCACCATATTGTCTGTTGCCACACAATTTAAAGATCCGTCTTCCCTTGCAGTGACAGTCGGTACATCTGCCCTGGAAGAGAGCGGAGTGCCAGGCATAATGAAAACGTCTGGTCCAATGATTCGTGTTAATACACCCGTCTGCTCCTCTGTCACTCGTGCCTCCGTACAATTGCAGACAGCAACCGGGGCAGAGCCTGCATGGACTTTGTGGGGTTTTTTGCATCGGGACGTGGACCTTTCTGGTTGAGTGCAGGTTGTGTAAATAGCACAGCAGTGACCCGTCAGGGATTTTTCTAGTTGATGCTCCCCCGGTAAGAGGGAGGCTGATGGCTCACCAGCTCCAAACGGCGCATACGGAGTCTCGGTGACTCCAGCTCTTCTCTCTTCTTGCATGAGTATACCAGCTGTCATTAAAAGGGGGTAAAAACTTTCTTCCTGAAACAAGGATATAAAAAAAGAGCAATGAAACCGTCCTAAAATTTCTGGCTAAAATTCCCAAGATTTCCCAAGCAATACAGTGTAATGATGCTGTTCCCTGTTCTCTCTTCCTCTCCTAATGACTTGCATTCCCAGTCTCTGCTGGGCAGTGAAATAACCAACACAGAGCCATCCATTCAGCATATAAAGATAGCTTGATTTTTCCTATGTGCATCACCCTACATCAATCTGCCCTCAATTTCATCAGCTGGTTTACGAGCCAGACACTCAAAACAGCGATATATCCTCCCGCAACCGTCACATTCCTTACCCAGAACAACACAAATTTTGCCACCTTGCCATTCAACCCCTTTTCCAGATATTTCATTATCAAATTTGCCACTGTAGCTCCAAACTGTGACACACACCCCCAGTAGTGTTGTCCTTGACCTGCAACTCAGCCCCACAGTGCTGGTTCCTGCCTCCTGCATCCTGAGCTCTCTAGTCCTCAAGCCCACTGCCTCCTTCCAGGTCCTCTGGAAGGTTTTTAGGACAGGATTTTCCTCTTTCCCCCCACCCCACTTTATTATCTTTATAACTGGTACAATCCTGTCTTGAAATCCTGTAGGACCATTTAGGTTGGGTCTTTTTTTTTTCCCCTAATGTTATCATCTCCCTACCTTTGCCCCGTAAATCTTCATTAAGCAACAGATCACCTGCTGCTGGCAGGAGGGCAACTATTTCATTAACTCCTTCACAGCTTTTAAGGAAAACAATCTGGGTGCTGGTGATTTGTTGCTGCCTATTTCCTCTCTTCCACCTCCTCTGCATTTAAGACAAGTCCTTTGTTGAGTCCCCACACAGGAGAGTGCAGCATGAAGACTTCCCTTCTTTCTTGCCAGGTGAATGCAGCTACAAATAATTCATTTAGCTCCCATGGAGTGGCCTTAGCTTTTATTAGCTTTACTGCTCTGACCATCTCCTGCCCTACACGTTCTTCATCAAGCTTCCTATCCCTGATGTGTTCGGAAAAATAAAAGAAGAGACTTATTTTAAAAGATTTCATCTCCTTTTGCAAGTTCTGCCTGCAATTCCTTGCTGTGTTGCCTTACTGTGTTTTACACTTTGTCAGGCACAGTTTATTATCTTTTCTATTTTCCCTGTTTGGACACAATTTCAGCTGCTTCTTTCTAACAACCTCTCTCATCCCACTGTTCTGCTATGACCTTTTCCTTTTGCTCTTTCTCAAGGCTTTTTTTTTTTTTTAATACGTGTCATACATTTTCTCTGAGTCTCCGTACAGTGGCCTTAAAGAGCTCCCACAGTGCTTGCAAAGAATCTATTTGCAAGGGTTTAACTTTTTTAGCTGTCCCTTTCATCTTCTTTTTAATAAGTTCCCCATTTTTATGGAGCTTCCTTATTGAAATTAAGCACAAAGCAGTGGCCTTTTCATCCTATGTTGCTCCTGGTAAGATGTGGAGCATAAGTACCGTATGGTCTGTGCTGCAGCGGAGCTCTCCCAGGGTAAAACTTTGAACCAAGCCCAGTATGTTAGTCAGAGCCGAGTGCTGCTTCGCTGTTATTTGACTTACCAGAGGTAGTGCTGAGAAATCACTTGCTATCCCTTTGTTTCTTACTGCTGGGGCAGTGAGCCTGTAGCTGGTGTTTTCTCCCTGTAAACATGAAAACCGCAGTAATTTATCGGTACTGGCTTCACGCGGTATAAATATCCAACCACTTCTCCTAAAAAAGGTGCTTTCCAAGACATAAGTCTACCTCCTGGCATGGCTGTAATTTATTATATGGGCAGACTGAAATTAGAAAGACACCATATTTTAGTGGCAAAGGTGAATGACCATGCTAGGGAAGATCTGTTTTCTCTTTGACATCTGTTCACACCTGGACACCTTTGTCGAAGCAATTCACTTCTGGTCAACTATTCCCCTCCAAGACAAGTCCTGGGCACAGTTTCTGAGTTCCTCTGTACCAGATCTCTACTCTGGCAAGAGAGTATTGTGTCTTCCAACCCCTTCATACCTAAAGCACCATCCAACATGTAACAAGTAACACACTTTCAGTGTGATGCTGAGGGTTACTGGTTTAGACTTCGGCTCATTCTTCTTCTGAAAGCCCAAAACTGCCACAAGCAGTTTCCATGTGGGTAGTACCACTTGACTGCATGTCTTTTTTGGATGCCAGTCTGTTATCACTGATTTCTCAGACACCAGAGAGCAATCCCTGACATTTCGTAATATTTTTTTTTGTACATGTCATCACCAGTACCTGTCTCCTCCTCACTTTCACCGTGTGTGTGTATGGCTGGTTGAAGTGCTCTCTGAAAGCTGATCATTCCTATCTGGTCCACTTATCCCACAGAAAAATACACCTTTTGTAGATGGAATAACAGCCTCTGTGATCAAAAAGACGTCTTCTAAAATCAGGTCATTTTTGACCATCTTCACAAGAGACCAGTCAAATATTTGTTCCCGTCAGCAGCTGTCTTGCCTCCAAAGGCAGCCAGTGAGAGTCTCCTGGACACCATTCACAGAGGGGCCTTTAGCTTCCCTCTGATGAAGACAACTCCTCAGACAAATAGCACGTCCGCGAATGGAGACAGCACTTTCGCAGCCAAAACATTCGCCGTAAGCAACCAGTGTCCTTTGCTCCCTGATCCCCACTCTCTTCCTCTGAAGATGGATCCCTAGTGTCTGCAAGATGCTCTACCATTGCAAGAGATGAGTGGCCCAGCGAGGTTTTGGACATACATTTCCTGGCTGTCAGGACAGTGCAAACACAGCTTTTTCTTCCTCTGAGCGCCTTTCACTATGAAAATGGTAGATGGCTGCCCTGCTGTTCTGCAAGCAGTGAAAAAGCAAACCCCATATTTAACGTTCGCACCAAGTGTATGAAATGTCAAGTGCTTCATGTGGCAGAGCTGCATCCTGCCTGCCTTCCCTGCCTCTGCGGGCAGCGGAGGGAAGGGGCAGCTGCAGTGGATGAACCCCCAGATCGCGACATATGCAACTCCCATGGCTGAGGACCGCGGGGTTGGCATTCAGGACACCTGGGCAGAAGAGCCCAGGAAATTTCCCTCTGCCATATTTTTTTCAGAAGAAAAGACACGTGCCATGTCTTCGAGAGCTTCTGTACTTCAGGGAGCTCTGGGTTCCTCTGCAGGATCCCAGGGCCAGTCTTCTGCTCAGAGAGAAGTTGGGATCTGAAGATGAAGGAAGCCTGTCTCCCTCCTTTTTTGCATTACACCCATATTAGTCTCCAGCCTGAACCCGCTCCCAAGCAGGACCCGTGCCTTCCCTCCCCTTGTTTGGTGCAGTTAGAGGGTCCCTCTGCTCCCCAAGAGGCTGCAACAAGGTGCCCCAGGAGGTTACACAGCTGCAGATGACAGGGGCAGTGACGTGGGGGATGTCAGAGAACAACAGAAATTCGAAATAAACATTTTCAAGGCTGGGGATGCAGCAGAGCGAGAGACACCACTTCAAAAACCCATTTTGCAGTTCATTCACTTTCTCATGGTTTGTCTTTTCACTCTCCTCACACAATTCTTATGGGATTTTTTTCTTGGGGAAAAATGGGAAAGAAATAGCTCAGGGTTGGGTGGTGGGTTTTTGTTTGTTTTTCAGTGTTTCTTTTTGAAATTTTTATTATTTTATCAAACTTTCAACCTTTTTTGTCTGTGAAGTCTTCTCACCAACACATAGTTGTTTGGGGGGGATTTTTTATCTCATATCCTTTTGTCTGGGTCAGGTGAAGTTTGACACATTGCTGCTTCGAAGAGGACAGTCTCTTGATGGGCCATCCTGTATTGAGGGTGACACTGACCTGGGGCCTGTCCCTGCCTGATCTCAGCTGCCTTGGACCAGATGTTAACCCCCTCACACTCAGTATCCTGCAGTATGCACCTGGTTTGGAGAGAGACATGCCTTTTATCACAAAAAAATATCATAAGAAATCCCACCGTTGCTTTATCAGGATCCTTGTGTCCTTGCTTAGTCTTTAAACTGATGAAGTTTTTGAAGCTACCAGGTGTCCCACTTATCCTATGCCTTAAGGATGAAGTAAAGGAGCTGAAGGCTGCTCACGAGGTTATTCCTGTTAGCCCCAAACTGCCCCAAACTGCCAGGTGCACAGCCATTTGGATGCCAGTGTCGGGTAGCAAGTCCCCCGGAGCAGCTTATGCTGCACGTACGGACGTGAAGGCTGGGCTCACCCCTCCGGCTGGCAGCACAGACGCCTGCCAGCACCGTGTGTTCACACTCACCGGGCAAGCAGAGGAGTTTTGAACAAATACAGCAATTAGCCTCAGGGAGAAATTACTTTTCCCCCCAGCTCCGTGTACTGGCTGTAGTGCCAACATCTCTGCACTGCACGGAGGATGCTGTAGGAGAGAGGAGACACAGATCTTCCCCCTGCAGAAGTCAGACAAGCTTTCTGCGAGGGAGGGGTCTGTATCTCCTCTCTTCTCTTGCAGCATCCTTCAGTCTAACAAATACCTTGCAGTCACCTTTTTCTGCATTTGAAAGGCCCCATGACTGGTAATTTACTCTATTTCCTGGAAGTTTCATAGAAACAGGGCTGCTTTCTGTCCCATGAGCCAGCCAGGGACTTGACCCTTTTGGACACGAACATCTCACCCTCTTGAGACTGGTCTGGCTGCCCTTCGCCAGGGTGCTCTGAGCCCCCCAACACCAGATCGCTCCCTGTCCCCCTGCAGAAGGCCTGGGGTGAGAGGTTTGTCACACAGTGGAGGTAGGAAGGGGACACAAGAAATCCACCTTGTCCGTTCTTCCATTGTCAGTGACCCCCAGTAGAATAATCTGGTCACAGGCTAAGCTGAGAAGTCACTTGTTTTGTGCAAGGGTGTTGTCATGGGTTAACCCAGACTGGGAATAATGTACCCCACAGCCGCTCACTCACCT
>NW_010260104.1:28529-30451 GCF_000690775.1 Eurypyga helias
TAATACTAACTATTAATACTAAGTGATTCAAATAATAGAAAATAAAAGATAATCCTACAAGTGACAGCACAACGTGGAAAGCCAACCAACCCACCAATGTGCAACCAAACTATGGCCCCCTGGCCCACGGACCACTTATATACTGAGTACGCTGTGCTGTTTTATGGAATGAAATCCCCTTTGGGTCAGTTTGGGTGGGCTGTCTGAACTGAATGTCCCCCACTGCTTGTAGTGAGAAAGTTGGGAACACAGGGGCAGTATCAGAAGCTGGAATAGTCCTTGTATCGGTGCAACACTCCCCAGCACCAGGTAAAAACCACCTTATCAGGGCTGTTCTCAAGGGAAACCCAAACAGCCTCATAAAACCCACGGTGAAGAAAATTAACTCTCTCCCGACTAAAACCAGTGCAAGTGTGTCCAAGGCAGCCACAGGACCACAAAACCTGAGTGGCTGCACTGGGAGGACAATGCTCCATAGGGACCTCGGGGTGCAAGGGGAGGGAGGTGGCTGTTTGCCCAGTCTCTACACGATGTAAGGCAATCAGTCCTCTCCCAACATTTTCCATCACCCACCTCTGAAGCAACAGAAAAATGCCAAAGCCTCTTCCAGCGTGTCACTTGGGTGTCAGGGGTCTGGGGCTGTCAGAGGTGTGTTGTGATCACTGTCCAGGGAGGTCTGGCTGCAGAACCTCTCCTGGCTCTGCCCTCCCCAGAGGTGAATAAACCACACAGCACACACAAATTACATCTGACCATCTTTACTTCAAAAGGGTGAACAGCGTCGCTGTCACACGGTGAACACAGTGCTGGGAGCCCCATCGTGAGTGCAGCTCTTCCTCCGTGGCTGGACTGTCAGAATCACTTTCCCTTTTTGGGTGGGGGGATGCAGCAGTACATCTTCCCGCAGGAATGGCTGAAAGTCCACTCGTCCCTTTTGGCACACATGTAGGAACAGTACCCGGCACAGCTGCCCTTAAACTGCCCGTACCCTGGGGTGGGAGGCAGAGAGGGGGGTTATAACAGAAAATGTCAGACACTGCAGGAGAGCAGAGCCCCAGAAGTTATCTTCATGCTGGATCCAAGGGGGGTGGTGATGCACAGGGTACCCAGTAGGATAGGACCCATATTTAAGGGTCCTCACTGTACATTTGTCAGCACTGCAGCTTTATGGCAAGATCCCTTTGCATAAGCACGAGAGACAGGCATTTGCAGTGCAGTGTGGCTTTAAGCTGAAACTGGGTACATTTACACTGGATATCAGGAAGAAATTCTTCCCGGAGGGGGTGGGGAGGCAGTGGGACAGGTTGCCCAGAGAAGCTGTGGATGCCCCATCCCTGGAAGTGTCCAAGGCCAGGCTGGATGAGGCTTGGAGCAACCTGGTCTAGTGGAAGGTGTCCCTGCCCATGGCAGGGGGGGCTGAAACTGGGTGATCTTTAAGGTCCCTTCCCAACCAAACCATTCTGTGATTCTATTATGCATCTCATCCCGAACTGGCCATGAGAGCTAGGTTGGGTAAATCATGGCCTAAAGTGCCTGTTTCTGCTCATCCGTGCTGACGCTGCAGGGAACGGGGTGAGCAGCCAGAGCTGGGCACAGGTAGCTGAGCTCCATTGCCAAAGCTACTTGAGATGGACCACCTCCTTCCAACCCAAGGCCAAAGGTTGAAGGGGGGACAGGCACTGGTTGCCCCCCGCCTCCAGGGTCAGCCCCTTTTTCTCCCCCCCAGACATGTTGCCACCTTACCTGGAGTGGCCAAGGAGAAAAGCAGGAGCATGGCAAAGACCGTGCAGAGCACCCTCATGCCTGGAGGCCAGCAGATCTCAACACACCGGAAGCAAAGCGGGTCTGAGATGGCCACAGTGGGGGACCTTGGAGGCCTCGGATTTTATAGAGGGACTCCTGCCATGAGTGGAGCGGCAGGA
>NW_010260104.1:30571-31953 GCF_000690775.1 Eurypyga helias
GTGGCCTCCTCTGCTCACCGGCCACTTTCACCAACCCAGACACACAGGGGGCAATTCCCCCTCCTCCGTTAAACCTGTTACCCCTTGTCCTGTCACTACAGGCCCTTGTAAAATGTCACAACCCCCTCCACAGCTTTCTTGTACCTCCCCCCCGAGGCACTGGAATGGGCTCTAAGGTCTCCCCGGAGCCTTCCCTTCTCCAGGCTGAACCCCTCAACTCTCCCAGCCTGTCCCCATGGCAGAGGGGCTCCAGCTCTTGGACCATCCCTGTGGCCTCCTCTGGACTCGCTCCAATATGTCCATGTCCTTTTGATGTTGGGGACCCCCGAGCTGGATGCAGAAATGCAGGGGGGGTGTCTCACAAGAGCAGAGCAGAGGGGGAGAATCCCCTTCCTCATCCTGCTGGCCACACTGCTCTGGATCCAGCCCAGGATACGGTTGGCTTTCTGGGCTGCCAGCGCACACGGCCGGCTCATGGCCAGCTTTTTGTCCACCAGTACCCCCAAGTCCTTCTGCTGAGGGCTGCTCTCTATCCCTTCATCCTCCAGCCTGTATGGATTCCAGGGGTTACCCTGACCCAGATGCAGGACCCTGCACTTGGCCTGATTTTCATAGCATTCATTAGACCTGAGATCTGTTTGGGTATTTTGCCTGAAATATTTCAAAAGTGACTATAATGATGATTAAAGGGGATGTAGGCAAATATGTAAATGAAGCTCAGGTAATTAATTGCCACACTACATCTTATCTGTTGTGACTCCAGTGCTATCCTGCCTAATAATTTTCATGGCTGTCTACAGACTGTAAATAGGAAGTTGAAAAGAACTGCAAACTTTAGAGGACAGGATTAGCAATCCAGTGGATCTTCTCATGCTAAAGAGATGATGAAAAAAATAAAATTAAGTAGTAGAGAAAGCTACGCTGTCTATACAGAGAAGAATAATTAGCTGGAGAATACAGGACAGGGAGTTTCTGGCTGTATGGCAGTCCTGCAGTGAAAAATTGGATTGCACTAGATCATAGGTAGGCACAAATGAGCAATGTCATGGTGTCGGGAAACCAGCACTGGTCGTCCTACAAGTATAAACAAAAGCTGAGCTTATAAAACACAGGACGTACCCACTGCATTGTGCAACCCTTATAAGTGCGTCCACCCAGTTTTGTACACTGTGCTTCACTGAAAGGGCTGAAGGGAGCTCAGACAATGACAGGGTGTCGAGAAGTTGGTGGGTAAAAAGCTGCTGGAGCGTGTCCACAGGAGACCACGGTGATGCTCCAAGGGCTGGAGCCCCTCTGCCCTGGGGGCAGGCTGGGAGAGTTGGGGGGTTCAGCCTGGAGAAGGGAAGGCTCTGGGGAGAGCTTATAGCCCCTCAGTTTATAAG
>NW_010260104.1:32188-35278 GCF_000690775.1 Eurypyga helias
GTCTAGTGGAAGGTGTCCCTGCCCATGGCAGGGGGGTTGGAACTAGATGATCTTTAAGGTCCCTTCCAACCCAAACCATTCTGGGATTCTATAAGATGTGATCTGTAAGAAAAGACCAAAGGAAGTGAAAAAACAGTGATCAGGAAAGAGAACACCTGGAAAACACAGACATCCTGAAATACAAAAAGGCCAATACACTGGAAAGGTGTGGTCTGTTCTTGGTGGCCAGAATGAGGAGCCGGTGACTCCAGTCACAACGAGAAGTCCTCACTTGAGATTTAGGAATGCCATGACAGGACTGTACAGCAGCAGAAAGGATTGAAGAGGATGTGTGTGGAAACACCATCACTAAAGGTGTTACTTAAAAAATGGACAAACTCCTGAGAACACACTTAGGAACAGTGGTGATGATCAGTCCCCTCACCTTTACTTCTACTCAGGTAAGGTCACAGAGAGGAACGTGAGGCTGAGGCAAGTCAGAGTGCAGAGCCTCGTTCGGGCAGAAGCGAGTGCCTGGGAAGGAGTCCAAGAACATGTGTTTTCACCCGGTAAAACTCCCCACCCTCCAGTAGCATGAAGTTTGCTGACTTCCACAAGGTTTTACATCTAATTTTTTATTTTGTACTTGCTTCATTAATTCATAAATTGCTTTTTCAATAAATCTGTCATTTTGATCTCTTGAACAACTTGGGGCAACAAGTTCCACATTTCAGCTCTACTCAGTGGACTTTTTTGGTTACTTTTTTGATAAATGCATGATTTATCATTGCATTCCATGCTGGATTACAAAAATTAGAGAAGCAGAGTTCTCTCTTCCTTAGGCCTCTGTAATTTTTACAGCCTTGTGATATGCCCCCAGTGTTTCTGGAGCTCAGTTTCTCCAGCTCAGTGTCTTTCCTGGGCTGATGAGTTCCAGAATACTTAATTTTATGAAAACGAGTCCCCGACTCTGCCACCTTTCTTTTAACCTCTTCTTGCCCTACCGTAGCCCATCATGGGTGGGGAGATGAGTGGTACACACACCACCGTGTGATACCCTGCAGACCGATGCAGCGAGGAAATGTTTTCTTTTGTCTTAGTAACATTCTTAAAATTTCTTAGTGTACAATTTTCTACTTTTTGTTTCTTATCGGCTGTTTTCAGACCACTCTTATCAAGCACTCCCCAGCCCCCTTCATATCTGGCTTTAGGTAACTTAGACCCATCATTTGTACAGAGATTATATATTTTTTCCAGTTGACAACCTAAAACTAACCGACACAATCAGCATTTGACATTTTGCTGCCCTGTTACTCTGTTGTAAGACCCTTCTGCTGCCCTTTGCAGGTTTAAGTTTCATGATATTCAGTAATTCTGCATCTGCAGCAGCTTTTGCCCCGTCACCAGTCATCTCTTGTTTTTCTGGCTGTTTATAAAGCTATTAAACAGCCCAGTGAACTGGGGCTGGAAAAGTTCCTTCGCAGAGCTCTGCTCGTGTGTGAAACCCCAGAGCTCTCTGGAGGGTTTGTGAGGAAGGGGTGATGATCAAAGTGTCTGCAAGGGGTCGGCGCATCCAGGCTCCCGGGAGCTCTCAGCCCCAGTGCTCCTGCCCATCCATCAGTGTAGGAATGGGGGACAAAAGACACATTGAATGTTGTGTTTGCTAGATTTATCAGGGAGATTTTGCAGACATGGTTCCCTTCACAAGCAGAGATGGCAACATGGGTCCTTTCCAAGCCAACAGCCTTGCTTGGTGACCAGCCTGGACAATGGAAGGAGGGTTATCGGTGCATCATGGCCACAGCTCAGCCTCATTGTGTGCCGTCGCATCTCTGCATGCGGTTGGGAAAGACCTGAAACCCCGTGATACCGATCTTGTTCTCCCCTCATCATTACACCTGCAGATCTCCATCAGGTCCCTCTGACCCATCCACCCCATCCTGACAGCTCTGCTATGGACAGCCCCTATTCATTTGTGCCCTCATCAAAGCCAGTGTGCTGAAATCCTATCTGATATTGGGTAACCACAGCAGGGGGAGGAGGTGGCTTCCAGCACACTTGGGCACGCGTGGGGAATTCTGGTGCTCATGCCATCACTGCACATCCAGCCACAAACAGCATGACTTGGATGAATTCCCACATCTCCACAGCATCCTCCGCTCTGCAGGGAAATGCTCTATAAAAACCAGCAGCCGCAGCCTCCCTGTATACCATCTCTTCCCTTCGAGATCTCTCCAACCCTCCTCTCTCCAGCCTTCCTGAGATCCCAGCTCAACTCCAGCCATGAGGTTTCTCTACCTTGTCTTCGCTGTCTTCCTACTCATCTCCATGGCCGCTCCAGGTAAGACTGCAAATTGGGCGAGATGAGCTGTTATCAGCTGGGATTCTTTTAAAGTAACTTTAGCTCTTGAAAATACAACTGTTACTGTCTGAGGTGGTTGCTATAACCTGGCCAGGTACTTTGATGACTTCTTTCAAGGGATAATGAAATAAAGACTACCTCAGGGATATTTGTGTAGGGATAACAGGTTAAAACTAAAGTTTGGGATTGAACCCAGGACAGACAACTGCCTGGTGTGTGGCCACTTCTCCTGGGGACTCTGAGACTTTCATGGTTCCATAGAGGACTCTTGTGCAACTCAATTTCTATGTCAAGGCTCAGTCCTGGGTGTGTCTGACTTACTGATGTGACATAGCTACTGCTGCTAATGCCTGTTTCTGAGACTCAAAGGCTTTCTAGTCCCTCTACGGGAGTCAAAAGGGGATTCTGAGCCAAGATCTCCCAGGCAGGCATTAGAAACTCCCTTCAGATATCAACTCTCATCCACCTGTGCCAAGTCTTTCACTTGCCCCACTTCTAAACAACACAGGGAATATTAGGTGCAAGGCTGCTGTGGGGCCAGTTTCAAGACTTTTGTCTACAGCCATTTCTGAGTAAAAGGACAATTTTAAAAAGCATGATACTGGTACAGAGACCTGAGTGAAGTTTTTGAAATGAGCTTGATGTGACTTTTGCTGTTTTGCTTTGAGAACACTGATCCTAGAATCATAGAATCACAGAATCACAGAACGGTTTGGGTTGGAAGGGACCTTAAAGATCATCTAGTTCCA
>NW_010260104.1:35547-36916 GCF_000690775.1 Eurypyga helias
TGTGCAGGAGTGGGGACGTGTGGGGCCATGCAGCAGGACCTCCCTAGGAGCGGGGTCTCATCCTTCTGACCGCTGCCGAACTCACTGCACACCTGGAGGTGATGGGAGGGCATGACGGGGGGCATGGAGACACCTATCCTGACCCAACTGCTCTCCCTCTGTGCTTCCTTGCAGGCTATGGGCAGATAAGGAAGCACTGCCCCAAGGTGGGGTACTGCTCCAGCAAGTGCACCAAGGTGGACGTGTGGTCCTTCTCCTCCGACTGCAAGTACTACTGCTGCATCCCGCCCGGCTGGAAGGGGAAATAGGAGCCCAAGAGGAAGCTTCTGGGGAAGAGGAGGCACTGCAGTGGCTTTGGGAGCCATTTCTCAACTGTCTAACCCCATTGTCATCCCCTCCTCTTAATAATTAAAAAGAAAAAAAGGGAGATGTAGCCCTGGTGTATGTGGTGTGGTTACTTGTGTCCCTATGATCCCACATAAATCAAAACAGATTCTCTACACCCAGCTCAAAGGCTCCATCAGCACCAAAAAAACCCTGAACATCCACAGACACCAAGCTGCAGAGCTGCCAGCGGTCTCACAGGGTAGGGATTTGGGAATAAGGTATCATTTTCCCTCTTGCCTTCTCCAAGGCCCTGAAGACAACTCTCTTGCAGTCCCTTACTGCTTTTCCACGCTACAGATTTTCTGCAGATGTCTTAAAAATGTGGATAGTTCAGCAATGTCTCCACTAAGCATAAGCCAGCCATTTCATGAAAAAATTTTTTTCCATGAAAATTTCAGCAAATCCCTGGAGGTGGGAAACAGAGAAGCAGATAGGCCCTCGCAGACCTCGTGCAATGGAGTTTATGTCCTCTTTGTGGTAAAGCCTTGGGACTGCTAAGTCAGTGCTTCTCTGTTATTTGGAGATAAGTAGTGTACACAGGTTCGGTTTCTGCTCTCTCAAGCTCAAACTGGGTGTTTTGGAGCAGAAAAAGGTATGCCGGGGAGCCACGGAGGTGATCACAGGCAGGAGGTAGCTCTGTAGGAGGAGCAGTCATGCACATCTGCATAGATGGAGTTTAGCGACTCACAGCTGGGTTGGCAGTCTCGTACTTTACACCATTCTAGGAGAGGCAACACAGATTTTAGGCTTCTCAGTAGGAAATGTAATTCTTTCTACCCCATAGCTGTAGCGTGGGGGTACAGGTGTAGTGTGGGTATGTGGATGTAAGCAGGGGATAAGGGTCTGTGGTGGGTTGGCCCTGCCTGGAGGCCAGACGCCCACTAAAGCTGCTCTGTCACTGCGCTCCTCGGCTGGGCAGGGGAGAGAAAATACCAGGAAAGGCTGGTGGGTCGACCCAAGGACAGGGAGGTGTCACTCACCA
>NW_010260105.1:0-717 GCF_000690775.1 Eurypyga helias
CGTTACAGCGATGCCGAACACGCGTGAACCCCCCCCAGCTCTGAACCTGCCATTTTTGAGAACGTTCAGGATTTCTAAACATGTTCCGGGCGACTCCCCAGGCGCACTCGGGTGGTGACACGAGGAGTGACCTGCGTCGTGGTCAGGAAGCCACAGGAAAAGCAAGAGGTGTGATCCCGCACAGCTCAGAGCAGCGCGTGACCGAGGGGCAGACAGGAGCAGCACCGCACCTCTAGGCACCAGCAGTCACCGATACATTCAGTTTCTAAGCATTTTGTATTTCTGTTCAGAATTCAGGTTTTCAAGGGTTATTTTCAAGACCGCCAGCCCGTGTACCCTCTGCACTAGGAAGTGCATTCCTTAGGCGACCCCAGAAGCTGGCGCGACCCCAGACGCCTACGTCTGACTTCAGGAGCGACAGCGGGGTCTCCGCGCTGGGAGATGCAGGTGGGAAATAACTGAAAGAGACCCCAGCAGCCCTTCTCCCCCGGGACTGTTGCTGCCCTTACCTCAGCCGGTCATCGGCGCACACCGTCACCACCCTGTTCCCGGTTACTGGCGAGAAGTAGGCAGAGGCGACACTCTTTGTGTGTCCGTTCAGCGCGCTCAGGGCCTTGTTCCTGCCCGGCTTCAGGTGTCGCACGTCAAAAATACACACGTCCCTGCAACACAGGGCAAAGCCCCCGTTACGGGGTGACCGTGCCACACCCGCACATT
>NW_010260106.1:0-4484 GCF_000690775.1 Eurypyga helias
GTGTGTGTATATATATATATAAAATTATTATTTCTCTGCAGAGTTCTGTTTGCACTGCAGCTTTTTTGCAATTTCAACCATATTTTCTGTGCAAGTGCATTTTATACCTGGACATGAACTATGGTCAGCCAGAATCTTACATATTCTCTATTTATTATCTCTGCTTTCAAGTAAAACTGAACAAGTTTCAGAGTTAAAAAAAAAAAAAAAAAGGCACTACAAAAAAATCAGGAAGTGGAGGGAAGAGCTGCTCACAGATATCACTATTCACCTAGGTTCAGAAGACATTTATTTCCTAAATGGGCCAAATGGGATCCAAGTTACGACTGGCCATGTCAGCCCAACCAGCAGGAGCCTGGAGGTGTTCCTGGTGCCTGCCTTCTGGCAAGGGGAAGAAATTAGTGGAAGAAAAGTTTCATATACACCTGCCCATCTGAGGAGACTGCCTTGCAGGTTTGCCAGGTTCCACACCAGCCATGGATGCTATTAGAGGGCGGAAACTGCCACTTTCTGTTGTTTGGTGTCACTGCTCCCCTTAACCCCTCCTCTAATCTCCACCAGGGATAAATTGCATGCTCCTAGATGGTTCAGAGCACTAACCCCCTTCTTTCAGTAATCCCACAGTTTTTCCTGAGTTCTATATCCCCTGAACCCTCTTTGGTCTAGCTTCTGATTAAACCAAAACATAGTGAAGCAACACCTGCAATGGGCCACTTGAGTGTCTCCTGGCAGGCAGCATGCGGCCCCCATTCCGGCAAGCACAGCCGTCTGGCTTTTCCTCAGCAAGTTTCACCATTTCACAGGTGAAGTGGGCCACTTCTGTCAGAAACACCTCTGTTCTGAAGCGTGTGTCTGTATTCATGTCATCCTCACCGGGATTTATGCTCTCTGATCTGCATGACCAGCAGTCCTGCTTTCATCACTGTTTCACAAGAAGCCCATTCATAAACCATGTTTTCTACCGATTAAAGAGGAAACTTGTTGAAATTGTAGGATACTGGAGTGTAATCCAGAACAATTCCTAAATCACTTGGCATTCATGTATAAAGTAACTACTGTCACATTGGGAAAATAAGTTTCTTGACAACGCTTATCCTCACTCAGTTTCCTAAACATCAATCATTTGGGCACAGACAGATTGCTTAAAGAAATCTTATAAAGACTGAAGAGAAGCTAGTTGCTATTTATGCCATAAAGTGCTTTTGCAGCTCTGAGGATCTGAAATGTGACCTGTTTGTTTCACTGCAGTGCACAGCAGCACGCATGAGAAATCAGCCAAGAGAAACTTAAAAGGAAATATTGGGCTGTTCTCTGTCTTTTTAAGTACTCTAATCTCTTAATAAGAGTTGGCAGGTGCTAACGGTTTTGCACTGATTTCTTTCTCCGTTTTCAGTTATCTCAGTTCTGTGGAGGTAGATTCGTTTTCTGGGTTCAATAAGTATTCCTTCACCTGCCTTGAAATGGAACTGTGGGCTCTTTGATAAATAGATTAAAAGGTTATCTAATTTCACTGTTGCTTCTACAAGCATCTTTGTTTACTCTGACAAAATGCTCTTTTGTAGCTTTCTAGAGCAGTAACCTACACAGATCACAATAAATGTCCCCTCTCCTCCCACAGCCAGAACAAATCAGGGTGGGAAGGAAAGGCTTTGTCTTGATTCTTCAGCAAAGACATTCAAAGCAGTGCTAAACAACAGGACTCTCTTCTGTGCTGATTTCAACAGGTCCCCAGTGAAAATTACAATGCCAAATTAACCCCTCACTAATGTTATTAACAGACATTCACCAGATGTAATTTCCTCCTGTAATTAATAAGAGGAGCTTATATATCAAAGCACGATGAAGGAATACAAAGTCACAGGCAGCTCTGGTGCCTTTACCACAAACTCACACAGCCTCATCTGAGGCACGCACCAGGCAAGATGTAAAATTCACACCTCGAACTTTAACAGGTTTAAGGTGGTTTAAATACGGGATACAAAAAGTAAGCAATCTGATTAGAGCAGCCCTAAAGTAAAACACTTTAGGAAAACACTTAGCTTCTGGGAGAGGGATTTACTGATGGGAACTCAGGCTGCAGCATGTCATGCCTGATAAAGCACGAGCTCTGTGAAGCGCAGTGAGAAAGGACCGATGCTGTTGCATCCACCTCCTTACATGGCACTGAACTCTGGAGCAAACGATCAGGGATATGATTTTGTTATGGCATGAATTGCTCCTGGGAAATACCACTCAGGCACACACCTCAGCCTGTGGGACAGAACAGGGACATTAGCTCTCTAAGCAATAACCCCTAGGAGACAACACATGCCCTCCGCAAATGCGTTTTGTGCTGTGCTGCTGTCATCAGTCTGAGAGAGCCACAACTGGTAATGCTTCTGTAGATACCACTCTGTTTTTATCTAGCATATCTCCATCAGATGACCAGAAAAAACATTTTCCCAAATAACAGCCACAGACATTATGCACATGTAAATATACTGACTTCAGAAGGATTCAAGGTGAGCATGTTACCCAAGGGCCTTTCTAAATCAAAGCTGCAGCACACACTGTGAATGGTAATAGTGTGTCACCCAACTTTCCTTGTGTTTTGTATAAAATAGTCGTATTGCCTGCAGTTTTGCAGATTCATCTTTCTTCATTCATTCATTTTCTAAAAAGACTATGAAGCAAGAGAGCAAGCTGGGTGACAACATAAACTCTTCCAATATTACCAAAGATAACCTCTGTTCTGCTAAGTAAAAGACTAAGACCGAAGGATGCCAACTGGTTCACATCCATGCTGCCCACAGCTAATTTAACCCTTGTGGTAGATTTAAGTATTTGCAGCAGTTGAAAGGCAGAGCCGAGAAGCCAACTAATCATTAAACAGTGTGGATAATTAGGATCTAGAGCTTTCTCTCTTATAGAATCACAGAATGGTTTGGGCTGGAAGGGACCTTAAAGACCATCTAGTTCCAACCCCCTGCCATGGGCAGGGGCATCTTCCACTAGGTTGCTCAAAGCCTCATCCAACCTGGCCTTGAACACTTCCAGGGATGGGGCATCCACAGCTTCTCTGGGCAACCTGTCTCACCACCCTCTCCATGAAGAATTTCTTCCTGATAATTAATCTAAACCTCCTTACTTTCAATTTAAAGCTGTTACTCCTTGTCCTGTCACTACAGGCCCTTGTAAAAAGTCCCCCCCAGCTTCCTTGTCAGCCCCTTCAGGTACTGGAAGGCTGCAATAAGGTGTCCCCAGAGCCTTCTCTTCTCCAGGCTGAACAAGCCCAATTCTCTTGTTCTTCTCTCTCTTTCAGATCACATAAGTATCAGATAAGTTTCAGATATTCTGAACATTTCTTATGACCTTAGGAAACATCTGTGACCCTTGGATTTTCAGATGTCAGGTTCTAGGTCTGGGCATAACTCTGTAGTCAGTATGTGATATATTCATATAACTTGCTGAAATGCAATTGCACTCCGGATTCAGCTTCAGAGTAAAACACAGTAGTCCTTGGCTTCTGCAGTACTTGGTGAATTAAAATACGAAACACTCAGGGTAACAACAAAAAAATCAAGGATATCTCCATACAATGTTGCAGAAGCTTAGGACAATACAATGAGCAGAGCACTTGACAGCAGTGAAAGCAAGCACTCTTAACATATGTATGTATTCAAAAAGTACTTTAATAAATAGGCATTGAAAAAAGTGTTAAAGTAGGAAAAGAAAAAAAATTAAATTCAGGGACATTCATGGGACAGTCACTTTTTGAGGTCATGAATGTAATCAAAGCCTATTACCATGTCAGCAAAAAATTTGCACAAGTACTTTTTACCACATCATTGTTTTGTACAATGTGAAGGAAAAGACATTCCAGATCCTCACTAAAAAAAAATAAACAAATAGCCAAGTTTGACAAGGACAATGACAACAAGACACACAGTTCTTGTAGTGAATCTTATGCTAATGTTGTGTTCTGGTTTAATTTCAGCCAAAAGCCAAGCACCACACAACTGCTCACTTACCTCCCCCCTTTCCCTAGTGGGATGGGGAGAAGAATCAAAGGGAAAGACAAGGAAACTCATGGGTTGAGATGAGAACAATTGCATAATTGAAAATAAATGAAATTATACTAATAATACTAACAATAACAGTATTAACATTACTACTAATTCTATGTAAAGTAAATAATACTACCACTACTCATATGTAATGAAAACAATGGAAAGGACAAGTGATACAACTGTTCACCACTCTCTCCCCTATGCCCAGCCAGTCCATGAGCTTTGAAAGCCCATTTCTCTCACAATACTTTAGCTGTTTCTTGCTATTCTGTAACTTCTGCTATTTCTTCAAAATCATTTCTTTTTCATATTAATTTTAATTAAATTATATACAGTTAACAGAGTCTACAATAGACTTGTGGAGACCTAAGAAGGAGGTAAGGTAGGATACCCTGCCTCCTCAGTACATGCATATTTCATAGAATCATAGAATCA
>NW_010260107.1:0-3215 GCF_000690775.1 Eurypyga helias
TCTATGATTCTATGATTCTAAGCCTGGACAAGGCCCAGCTCTACCCAAATCCAAGCAGGAGAAAGCCACTGTTGTTTCTCTGCCTGCTGAATTGCTGGGCTGGAAAAGTCATTCCTGTAAGTAAATGATTAGTAAACGATTGGCCTCTATCTGATGACTCCATGGTCACCATCAATAACCCTGACAAAATCTCTGATTGTAGTCCAAGAGAAAAGTAAAACCATTTCCTTCCAAAAACGCCATCATTAGCTGGACTGATGTCAGCACAGCCTCACAAAGCCAAGGCTATGACATCGTCTCACAAATTCGGTAGACTTTCAGGCCAGACAACACTTTAGTAGTCTGGGTGGGCACTGAAGGGCTGTCGTAATGAGCCCTGTAAAATAAAATGCTGACTATAAAAAGGAGGAAACAACTGGTTGCCTTCAGCATTCAGGAACATGTATGAAGCCAAAATCAGCTTAACAGACGTGATCAGATCCCAGCTCCTCTTAGCATGTACCTGGAGTTAGTAGCTTTGCAATTACTGATGGCAGGGGTGAGAAGAGACACCTGCCTGGGACTCATGGGAAGTGGGAGCAGAGTAAGGAGATGAAGAGAAAAAGAAACTGCAAAGTCTTGCTGTGAGAGTGGAGTAAGGTTGCAGTAATCAGGTGGAGTAAGCCTCCTCGCTTTGCAAACAAATGGTGACCTTAGTTAGCTAGGCTTGGTCTTGCTTTCCCTGAAGTCGGTGCTGAAGTGCCCCTTGACTTCACCACTGCAACAACAGGCTCCAGCCTGGTTTGTCTGTGAGTGATGCTCTGGCCCTTGCAAATGATCCTTGTGAACAGAGTGGCGAGCAAGTTCATACGGTTCCCCGTGCCAGCGATAAAGCTGATTGCATGGGAAGTTACTGTGCCAGCGCTTTTAGCCAGTAAACGTTTGTGCAGCAGTCATACAAATGTTCAGATTCATTTAGGTATGCAAGCAGCCCAGGAAAATAGATGGAATCACTTAGATGATTAAAATTACTTTGTCTGAAGAGTTTGTAGCCTCTGGACAGGGCCTTGGTCTGTATGGATGGCTTGTTCACGGATCTGTGCACTTGCAAAGATTAAAAGAATACTTTTTCATTAAGAGACATGGCTCTGCTTGAATGCAGAGAAGGTGGCTATGGGTAAAGCAAGGTATTATTTTCTCACTGGCATCTGTTGTTTCCATGCTCTTGATGTTGTAGCATGCAGAGACTGTCTGTGAGAGACATGAAAAACAGTTGTGCCAAGCTCAGTGAGTCCCTGATGCTTGCAAGGGTGTTTTCTTTATTTTTAGTATTTCCTGGAGAAGGCTTGAATCCATCCATGTGCAAAAGATTGCAGATGACAGAGAAGGGAGGCATGCGTGTGTTTCAAGACATGTGCCTGGGGTGGCTGTGGTTATATAAGGGCTCTTTGACATGGCCGATTACATAAAATGGTAATGCTGGCGAGAAAGGTGGTATGGAGTGCAGAGAAGGAATCTGTTTGTAGCAATGGAGCCTGAGTCACCACAGGTGACCGTGTTGTGGTTTCACCCCAGTCAGCAATTAAGCCCCACACAACTGCTCACTCACCTCCCCCCTCCTCCCGTTGGATGGGGGAGAGAATCGGAGGAAAAAGGGCCAGGAAATTCATGGGTTGCAATAAGAACAGTTTAATAATTGAAAATAAATGAAATAAAATAATGATACTATTAATACTACTACTAATATGTAACAAAAATACAACTACTGTGTAATGAAAAGGAGAACAATCATAGAAACACCCCAAATGACACAACTGCTCACCACCTGACTGACACCCAGCCAGTCCCTGAGCACAGAGAGCCAGAGCCAGAGAGACCCAAGAGCCAGACCCCTCTGGTCAACTCCCCCCAGCTTATACACTGAGCATGACTTCTTACAGCGTGAAATGTCCCTTTGGTCAGTTCAGGTCAGCTGTCCTGGCTGTGTCCACTCCCAGCCTCTTGCAGAGAAGCAGCTGGGGACATCGAGACAGTATGAGAAAAGGAACAAGTCCTTTATGAGAAACGGAAAAAGTCCTTGGCTTACCGTAACCATTGCTTGGCAACAACTGAAACCCAGTGTGTTACCAACATTCTTCTCAGCACAGATCCAGAACAGAGCTTCCTACTAGCTACTGCGAGGAGAATTAACTCTATAATCCCAACCAAAACCAGTACAGATGGGAACGAAGCGGAAGAAGGGTCACCAGGTTCACTGTGGTTGGGCCTGTCCAGTAATCCACTGGTGCTGCTGACTTTGAGCTGGCAAAGCACAAATCCTCCTGCTGCAGCCGGGATGGCCATCAGCAGCCATATGGAAATGCCTCTGCAGGCTCCAGGGAGGAATGAGGCTGTGAAGCACACCAGTTAACAGGATGCAATCTGTGGCGAGCTGTTTCTTTCGTGACATTTCTTACAGAAATATCTTCACCGAGCTGCAGGACACCTGGCACGGCCAGTTCTGACACGGAACTGTGGGAGGGGGAGAAGTTAATGGCGCAGCATGTGCACAGCCCGGAGCTGACATCTGCGAGAATGCCCACTGAAGCATATGCTCCAGTGGCAGGAGCTCAGTCGCCAGGGTAGGATCCACAGCTCTGAAATCCCCGCAGCTGGCACATAGAATTGAGAAAGGTTTTTTTTTTAGAAATGAAGTTCAGAATTATCTGGGCAGGCACTAGGTGACCAGCCTCAATCCAAGCGCGGCCTGTTCTCAGCACACGAGGAAGGCCTCACCGCTAGAGCATCCTCACTTCTCTCTACAGGTAACACTCCTGTTCGGGCATCACCGTTGCCTCACTGGTGTGGTGGCACTGTGCCTGCTGGCGGAAACGCACCGAGGACGGAGGTTTGTGCCACTTGGCCTGTCTTCCTGTACTGCAGGCAAGAAATCAGAGATCTCCCATGAAGAAGCCATAATGCATATATGCTTCATGTGTTTTAATGGTGTCAACCTTTCCAGGTGTTAAGTCCATCACTGTGACCAACCAAAGGGTCACAAAGAGCTATATTTTGTCCCTAGAGCAAATCGATCATTGCCTGTTGTGCAGTTTCCAATAGCCATGCTGCCTGTGCAGCTTGCCGCACGGGCTCGGGGTGTAGTGACCCCTCTGTGACACAGCTCTGCTTCACCAGAGTCCTCGGTTTCGCCGTTCACTGCTGAGGACCGCGTTGTCTTCACCTTGATGCAGCCAGCA
>NW_010260107.1:3241-7836 GCF_000690775.1 Eurypyga helias
AGGTCAGAGCTCATGGGGCTTCAGGAGTTGCCTTCCCCAGGGAAACCCGTTCACCAACCTTTGCTTGGTAACCCTGGGGTGGATGGGGGTCTCGGGGCTGCTGTCCCCAGCTGCCTGCTCGCGCATGTAAGTACGACACGGTCTGCGTGTCTCAGCATGAGCTGGGGACTGAAGCGCAGGCTGGCCATTCCCAATGCATTTCCAACAGATGGTGCTGCAATGCCATGGAAGCCAAATGCGTGCACGGAGGAGAGGTTGTAGAGGCGGCTCCCTCCTCCCCATGCTTCCCCATATCCGACTTGAATTGCTCTGGGTTTTGCTTTCCCGACAAAATCTGCGCAGACTTCCCCTTGCTCCAATATTCATCCCTAACAGCCCAGCCTGCGGACCTTCCACCCCTCTTGTCACCCCCCGTCATCCACCTGCTTTCCCACACGAGCCGTGACCCACCACAGACTCACGTCGAGCTCGGTGTGGGTATCGGTGCCGCAGTCTGCATCCAGCGAGGGGGGAGCAGCGCTGCCGTGTGCCGCACGGCACGGCTGTCATTTGGCATTGCCCCCCCCCGTCTAAACGTTATTTATGTTGTTGAGTCTTTCCTTTCTTGAGGTAGTGGCTGGGCTTTTGGTGTTCCTGGGCTTTGAAGCAAGGGGGGCTCCAGGACTGGCAGCAGTGGAGTCTTCATGTCAAGCTGTGCTGAGCAGTTTCGCCGGCAAGGGAGCCATCCTTGCTTGGATGGTGTGGCTTGTGGAAGGATGTTGCTTGCGTCCCAGCTTTTATCTCCTGACTCCTTTCAATCTCCTGCTCACATACTCATAGTGGAGGGGTGGTAAGATCAGGTTGCGTGGACCTTCCCCAGGAGACATTTCTCTAGCTCTAGAGCCACAGGGGAACAGTACGGGTGAGGTACCCACTGCAGGCTGGAGGAGGACCACCCGCCTGGCAGCTGCTCCCCAGGGCACCTGCACACTAACAGGTTGTAATGGGCCCTGACCAGCCTCAGCAGGGCCTTCCCTTCTCCCAGCTGTGGGCTGAGAGCTTTATTTAAGCTCAGCCCGAGGGGTTTAGCCCCCTCCTGAGCTACGTTGTAAGGGTGGGAGCCTCCATCTTAGCCGCAGCCCTGCCCTGCTTGCCCGAGGAGCTGTTTCATCGCTGTGACCTTGCCTGGTAAGCTCCAGTCTTGCCACAGCCTGGACACAGTCTCTGGGCCCGCTCTGCTCGCTCTGCACCGGTACCGCGGGGTAGCCCCTGCCTGGCTGGATCTTCTGCTGGGGTCCGAGGGTGCGGCCGGCCCTCCTGTGCCCTGCGGCCCGTCCTGCTCGCTCCTGCGTCCCGGAGAGGCTGCCAGTGCTGCAGGTGAGGGAGGAGGCTGTTAGCTGGGGAGGAGGGGATTTGATTTCACCAGTCCTCGAGGATGGGGAGAAAGAGTACCTCCGTGCGTGGTGTTCGTCTTTACCTGCCTACTGCCCGCTGTCGCTAGTCATGGGAGCTGTGCTTGAGCAGCTCGGTGTCTCCTTGCTGTAGGCCTCACTGGAGGTGCAGAGTGCCTTTCTGCTGCCCTCCCTGCTGCTGCAGGACTTCAGAAACTTGTTTTCCCTCTGTTGTGATCTGATGGATTTGTGCCAGGAAGTAAAGCTCACAAAGAACTTGACAGTGGGGATTGCTCTGGGGATGTGCGCTGGGCTGGGCACCCAGCGTTGCAGCCTGCGCTTGCTTGGGCCCTGCGTGCAAGTTTGGGTGCAACATCACCAGTTGACCATTTTGAAAGACTGTTTGAGGTCAACACGTCTAAGTTTGCTGCTTCTTTGTTTGAAACTGATGTCCTCCTTCTAAAAAAACTTCTTCTGAACGATTTGATACTTCCAAAGCACTTCAGAATCAAATAATCTTCAGGGGCTGCGAAAGAATGATCCTGGGTAACAGAACTGAAAAGGAGCTTTTCTGCTGAGGGCTGGAGACTCAGCGTCTTGCCTGGGTGCTGGCGAGCACGCAGGTAACGCCAGCGGTGCTTCAGCATCTCTGCGTAAGGTTGCTGCAGCTTTGGCTAGCAGAGTTCTGCGCCTGCGCTGAGCTGCTGCTGGCTGTAGCGTAAGCAAGTGGGGTACCTGTTAATCCCCACAGCCATGCTCAGAGCCCGTGCTCTCCGGCTGGAACACAAAGAGCCAGCCGTGTGGAAGGTTATGAACTCTCCATATCTGCCCAGCCCCCACCTCACGGCTGGGCTGCAGGAGGGACTGGGGAAAGCCATCCTGTGTGGCAGCAGGCAGAGCTGCCTCTCTAAAGGGCAAGAGCTGTTTAAATAACAAAAAGTCAGTAAACTTTAAGCAACAAGGGTGTTTCTGCCCTGCAGCAAGGAGCTGCTGCAGGTGCCGGGCAAGGGTCTGCAGGCAGAGGAGTGCCACCTCGGGACAAGGGCCTTGGTGGCAGAGGGGACCGTGTCTTGGGTGCGCTCCGGAGAATACGCTGCCGCGCTGTGTTGAGCACTTGAGCACCGAGACTGCAGTGGGGCCAGGTCGAGCTGGCTGTGCTCTAGGGAGGGGTGTGTGGACCTCCCTGTCTGGGCCCCCTCCAGCCAGCCCTGGCGAGAAGGGGACCCCTTCTTTCCCGCACACGGAAAGCATGTCTGCGTGGGGAACAGCCCTGCTGGGAGCATCTGCAGCCTGAGGGTGCCTCAGGGAGGCCGAGGGCAGGGCGTCTGCCCAGGGCGCGCACCGTAGGTGAGCCGTGTGTGATGTGGGTGAAGAGTGTGCTGGGGCACTTCCTGGCCCTTCTGTGGGTGGGAGTGACAGGTCTGTTTGCCCCTCTGGAGCCCCAAACACATGTTGGGAGCATCCTGGTGTCCAGTCTTGCTGTGGTGTGATGCTGAGTGACGGTGACACGAATCCTGGAGAGGTGGTAGCGCAGAGACAGCAGATGTGGTGGGGTGCCGCTGGGAGCAGCGGGATGTTTTCTGCCTTGCTGGGGTTGCTGTTTGCCTGAGCGCAGACCTGCACAAACACTCTGACCTGCTCACACGGCTTCCTCGTGCTCCCTGCGTGCCCGTTTATCTGGGCACTATGTCCTCACAGTCTGCCTGCACTGTGTGATGAATTGGCTGTTACTCAATAGTAACAGTGCTTAGAGAAGACAATAGGGAAAATATGAAAATGCATCCAAATAAAGAATTGAACACTGAAATTCACTTTGCAGTAGTTTATTATGTCGCTACCCAGCCCTGTCCAAAGCCGATGTAGCTCCTGTCACTGGGAAACATTTCAGAGATGAGGTGTGCTGGAGCCATGAACAGCCTCTCAAAGCACTGATCAGATCCAGTTATTAAGAGATCCAAAAAGCAGCTTGGGCATTGATCTGTGAATTGACAACACTGTGCTGGTTTTCCAGGACTTTGATCTAAATGAGCACCCCATCTTTCAGACTTCATTCACTTGCCAAAAGCTGAAATTGCCCTTTTGTATCTCAAGGCTATGAAATTAACTAATTTCTTTTCAGGTCATGTGTACTTCTGAGGAGACTGGGTTGATTTTTTAGAAATGGAATAAATGCACAATCAATTGACTGGTTCCCCTAATTAATGCTGACAGTAAAATCTGATCCCCACCTCCCTGTAGTGGAAATGATGCCGAGTCCAATTCACCCTCATTTAGTTGGAATTACCTGGATGCATGTATGGCTGCACTTTGGAACAGTCAGAACATTTTGGCCGTATTCTTGCATGAATATTTTCCCAGCGGATGCAGTCTTGTTACATTCAGAAAGACTTTTGAATACTCTACTCAGGTTTTCAGGTCTGCAAGGTAGGGCTTTCGCCTGTGATTTGTCTGATCTGGTTTCTGGCTACTCCTGGGGGACTGTGAGTGGTGGCCGGTCCTTCTGGGGGTGTGGGGGTCTGCAGGGAGGAAGCTTGGCCAAATTGTAGTGATGAGACATACCTCCTTCTCCACCCCTGGGAAAAGCTTGGTGGAGAAAGTCAGGTTACGGTCAGCCCTCACATCTCCAGAGCACGTCCCCGAGACCCTGGACCTCAAAGCTCCGGAGTTTTTGCTCCCGATGGCTCCCTTGCTCGGTCACTGCCCCCCACGGCGGGCTGCCTGCAGAACCGCGCCAGCTGGCCTGGCTTGGGCCCCAGGGAGCACCTTTCCCAGGAGGATGCAGGTGAAGCATCCCTTGGCAGCCAGACCGGGGCTGTCCTGTGCCAGGGCCGGTGGCACTAGGTGGCACCATTGAATTAGGAGCGAGGCGATGGGGCTCCGGGACTCGGGAGCAGCCGGGGTCTCCCAAGGGACCCAGGGTCTCCCGAGGGCCATCTGCCACCGCCCCGGTCTGTGTCCCTCGTCCCAGCACGGAGGGTGTGCACCCCACTTGCCTCAGAATCACTCACCTCCAGAGCCACCGTTCGCCCTGGCCTCGCGGTGCCCTTGGCCCTTGGAGCTTCTCTTCCTCACCCACCGACGTGGGGCTGGGTGCCAGCACGGCGGGGGGGCTGGGGGTTCATCTGTGGGTCCCTCAGCAGCTCCTGACTGCTGAGCATGGCTGCTGCCTCCTCCTCCCCCCCGGCACCCCCCCGGTCTTGCTCGGACCGAGCCCTCCCGTTGGTC
>NW_010260107.1:7863-8208 GCF_000690775.1 Eurypyga helias
GGGGGCTGGGGGTTCATCTGTGGGTCCCTCAGCAGCTCCTGACTGCTGAGCATGGCTGCTGCCTCCTCCTCCCCCCCGGCACCCCCACGGTCTTGCTGGGCCAGAGCTCTCCTGTTGGCAGTCTGGGCCGGTGGGGAGGAGGGGGATTTCTCTGTACCTGTTCTACTTTACCACCTTTCCATTTCTGGCTTTTCATTTTGTCCTCATTGTGCATTACGGGCAGGGCCCTTGCTGGAAAACAGCGCTTTGCTCAAACCCCCCGTACCCAGGGAGCTTGCTGCGGGCGCTCTGACCGTGATGCACGCGGTAACTGCAGGAGGAGCTACTCCAAAACGACTTTTCCCT
>NW_010260107.1:8258-38441 GCF_000690775.1 Eurypyga helias
CTAGTTTTTGAAATTGAAAACCAATACCTTCTGGGGGTATTTTGGTTGTAAATATTTAATGTCACCCTTCTGCTGTAGAACCCAAGTGTAACATAATGGAAAAATAGTGCTGGGAGTAGGAAGGAATAATAAACTACATGCAGAAAATTTGAGGCTAATTATCAAAACTAATTAAAATAAGTTGCTATAACTGAATAGTGATTGATTAAAATTTGCTGTTATGTTATGAGAACAAATGTACGCTCGTTCTTCTGATGCAGGAAAAGTGATTGTTGGCCGTTTGTTCCCCTCCCTGATGCTGGGATGAGCAGGAGCAAACCCGGAGGAGCAGGGCTGTGCCAGCCTGCTGCTGGCGGGAAGGGGCTCGTGTTTTCTGGAGGATGCTAGCGCAGGGGGTAGGATTACTTGCGGCTCTTTGGGGAAGCCCACGCAGGCTGCAGCGGGCCCTGGGGCTGGTGGCAGCAGCGTGTGGGGCACGGCGGCCGGGCAGCGTTGCACGGTGCTAAGCGTCCGCAGCCGGAGTTAGCTGCCGCTCCTGTGCTGGACACATCTCAACGCTCTTCTCCCGTGCTGCCTCACCACAGGTTCTTCTGATGGGGTCAGTCCTGTCAGGTGGTGGGGTTCAATGTCCTATGGTTTCTCCGGATGGAAGCTAAGAACAGCCTGGGTATAATCCCCGGCTAGGGCGGCTGGGGGAGCAGGCAGGTTGTGGAGGGTGACAGCAGGTGACAGCCGCTGTCCTGCCCTCTCCTGCCCTTGGCACTCGAGCTTGGGAGTGCTTGTGCGCTGGCTCAGAGGTGAGCCGTGGCCTCTAAGCCAGCCAGTACGAGTGCCCTGGGAGTGCAGAGGAGCTTTACATGGACAGCCCAGGGGAAATGGGCTGCAGAGTTCAGGGCTGAGCTTTTCCCAGTGGCTGGGCTTTGTCCAAGCTGGTGTTGTGGTGTGGTTGAGAACAGAATCTTCACGCGTGCAGCTGTGTTTCAACAAGTATTGCTGTTGATCTGTATGGTGTGCCACTGCTGGTGCCTTACTGACAGCTTAGGTGGTTATTTTATTTATGATATAAATACATTATCCTATTACTCATTATAACACTGTAGTATATACTAATAATAGATCACTATGTGCTTAGGTAAGTTTTTCTACCCTGATTAAAACTTGTCCCTGTATAGAAACCCACCCTGAGCTCTTCCCTCCTGGTCTGCCTGCTCCTGCCTGCCCAGCACCAGCCTTGCCTGACTCCTGTCCTGGTTCCTCTCCCTGGGAAGGGCACCAGCTGAAATACAGCGCCAAAAAAAACCCACACCAAAAGCCAGTGATTTAGAGCAGTCGCTGCTGTTGATGTCAGTGCGTGATTATTAGGTTAAAATGTGTTCAACGTTTTGACTTCTCATTCAGAAAAATGTGCAACAAGGAGTAACGATGGATGAGTAAGCGCAAGTTTTGGCAGTGATAGTTAAAGATGTTGCCTGAGATTTTGGCATCAGGATCTTTTTTAAAAAACTTACATTCTCTCTTTAATGCCATAAAGTATCAGTTAATGCACTGAATTGACTGTCATATAGGGTATCGGGATGATGATTAGGCAGCTTCTCAGACTTTGCCCGTCAGCAGAAAGATATGCTCTTGGCATGTCTTCCAAAATAATTCATAGAGACTGTTTTGAGGAGAAACAGATAAAGTTTTCACTGATTAGACAAGGAGGACTTGAGAAACCAAATGGCACGAGTGATAAAAAGTGATGCATGATGGTGGGGGAAAACATGCTAGAAGCTGTAAGGGATAGAGCTAGAGACTGGAGTGGGGATGGAGAGAATCTGAAATGAGCTGAAAAAATAATTGGCACTGTTTGTTCTTCCTTTCTTCCCACTTTGCTCTTTTCCTGGCTTCTAATTGATTAGACAGACTGACCCATCCTTATGCCAAAAGGTTATTTAATCGAAAAAGTGCGGAAGAAGCACTGAAATTGGAACTCTGTTCATCTCTATGTGCCAGTGGCAGCGTGTAGTGCTGCCTGCTGTCCGTGGCACTGGCTGGCAAGTCTGTGGTCGTGACGCCGCTTTGTGTAGCTGCTACTTTCCAAGGGAATTTCGGCTTGCTGGATGTTGCCTCCATGTCCAAGCTCACCTGAGCTTCCCTGTCTGCTGTGCAGTTTCTCTACAAACGCATTGCTGGGTGGGAACCTCAACTTTAGGGGAACCAGTGTTCAAATGAGACCCCTGGAGAAAACTTGGGAATATTTCCTTGTTAGTGTGTTTTCTGAGAAGCAGGGTGAGCTTACCAGGGGACGGCCCCGTAACCTGTCCTCCTCCTGCGCTGTACCTGCAGGTACACGGGCACCTGAGCTGTGCGTGCGCATCTTTAGTTTCTGAGCCTTCAGGCATCGAGGTGGACAACGTCAGTGATGGGCCAGTTTCCCCTCATCTGCCCCTCAGGGGAAGCACGGGCAGTGAGTCTCTTGCGGTGGCAAGTTGCCGTTGGTTCTCAATCTGTGATCCTTCATTAGCAGAGGCAAAGCCCAGGAAAGTCCCGACTCTTTGGATCCCCCTGAATGAAAAGCTTTCTGCCGGTTCTGTAGACCAAGGAAATGTCCCTCCTCATCTCAGCCTTCATCAGCAAGTGGAAGGTGACCTTTTAGCATGGTGAGGCGTGGAGCGTGTCAACTGCTCTTGAACCTCACTCTGAAAAGCCGGCGTGCAGTGGTGGACACCGGTGTGTGTTGCTGGAGAGGTGCACTGCAGTGCTCTGAATAAGAGAGCTTTGAGTTAAACCAGCTGATCCTAAGCTCTCTGGGGACTTGCTTGAGGGTGGCAGGTTTGACAGCAGGTGCTCCTCCACCAAAGCCATGCGAAGCACCAGGTTCTTGGCCCAGTGTGGCAAGGCAAGCTGCAAGGAGAGCACAAAGGGCTGTGTCCCCATGGAGTGCTGCTGTCGGGCAGCTGAGCTGCATTAGCCTCAGCAGGATGCGGAGCCTGCTGCGGTGGTCAGCCGCCACCCTGACCCTCCCAGAAACGGCCTGTGCTGCTCAAAGCCTCTCCAATCTCAATCTGTGCAAGGGTTCCCTGTTCTCTGCATTAAGATGCTGTCCCACTTCCACCTGTTTTCCTTTTGAATAGTGACTGTTTTCAGATCAGAGAGGTGGGAGATTGGTGACGTGACCTTGAGAAGTGCAAGTGCTTCACTAAGGGCTCGAATGAGGATAAATGCCCTGTGGCTGACTTGTGGGATGGACTGGCAGTTTTTGGAATGATGGTACTTCCTTGAGAGGCTGCGCCTAGTTCTGTTCTCTTGCGATTGGCACCACCTCTTTCTGGTCTAACTTGGTTAGACTTCCCATTGGTCCAGTGCACACCAGTTTGCTAAGCATTGCTCTGTGGTGCACAGGCTGTCATCAGACTGGCATTAACTGCTCTACTGTGGGCTGGATTTCTAGTCCACCGAGACGTCCTTTACAGGATGCTACAGTGCTAGTGATTGGATTGTGCTTTTTAAAATTCAGCCCTGACCCTCAGTTCAGAAGTCAGTAGAAGATTTGTTGCCCCAAGCCAATGTATTTATGCAACAGAAATTTTGAATGAGGCAGTTTGTGATACTGCTGGGTTTGGTCCCAGTACAGAGAGTGCCAGCCTCGGGTGTCTGTACTCCTTTCCTGCTGCGATGCTGGGTCCGTAATTAGCAAGTGTTAATGACCTTCCTTTCCTTGTAGCTGTTAACCTGCCCAGTTGCTACAAATCTGGGGCTGAGTGGTGTTTCAAGGGTTACTCCACGCTGCTATGAAATGCTTCAGAGAAGCAGTGGTGGCTGTTGCAGCCTGATGGGCCTTCCCGGGCAGTACCTAGCAAAGGGGTTTCCTCCAGGCGTCATTCAGGTGGGCACCTTGCTCAGGGCTAGCAACGAACGACAGACTCACCTAAGGTGACGATGACTAGAAGAGTGGTGAGGACCTGTCTGGGGGGAGGATGGCAAAGGATCCTGTTGAAGAGATTGTGTGCTGGAGGGCAGTTGCTGGCAGAACTCGTTAAAGGCTGTTTTTAATGGTTATTTCATACATTAATGAAGTGGTACAATGTTATGGTAACAAAGTTTCCTGATAAAACAAGAAACTGCTGCCTTCTGGAAAGGAGGGGGACTGCTGGCCGTGCTGCCCTGGACTGACACGTCAGTAGGTGACTAAGCTGTAGAAGCAGAGTCTGAGTCCCTCACCCTGAGCTCTCCAGGCCAGGTCTAGCAGAGCTATGCAGCCGTGTGACCCTTCTGACGTCAGCTCCCCTACTCGACCATGAGAGGGGGAGCCAAAGGGGAGCTGGCCCTGAGTGCATGGACAGACCTGAGGCAAATCACCCCCCAGGTCTGGGGATGTTGCACCCTGGAGCTGGAGGACGGCGTGGGATGTGGGAGCTGGGGGGTTGGCCCGCCCAGGAGCAGGGCAGGGGGAAGGTGGCCTGTGGAGAGGATCCCTACTCTGCTGGAGCTGATGGAGGTGTGCACATCACCTCCTTCACGTCTCCACCTTCCTCTGCAGCCTGTAAACTGCCTTTTAGCGTGTTATCCTAGATCAGCGCACTTACCGTGTGCGCTCCCAGGCTGCTGGAAGGCAGCAGTGCTCCGAGGGGGGTGGGGCTGCCCCCGCTAGCTCTGCCTCGTTTTCTGTTCACTTTGAGCCATCAAGTCGCAAAGAGATGAGGGAAGCGGAGTTCTTTGTGCAAGTGGCCCACAAAGCCAGGCCACCTGAAGTGTTTAAGTGTGGTTGAGAGGGGGACTGACCTTTAGACAGCAGGTTTGAGCTTTATTAGAACAGCTGGAGCTCTTCTGACAGCCAGCTCCCCTGGGCACTGGGGACAGAGAAAGCTGCTACGTGCTGCTAATTGCAGATGCTCGTCTTGCACTGAGCCAGTATCTGGTAAGGGATCGAGCCACCCCACCGCCTTCAACGCCTGCAAGGCATGGCAGGTCGCTCCAGCCCGGAGGTGCAATTAAGCAGAAGGTTTCTGCATCACTCTTCTCTGTGCTTAGCAAAAAGTGCTGGAGGAGCTGTGGCTGCTGCTAGTTGTAACGTGGCTTACTTTATTTTTATCATAGGAAGAGTTGAGTGCGAATGTAGGGAAGTCTTGGATGCTTCTGGCGCTGCAGTTGGGAAGTACACCACTCAGCTGCCAGGCAGAAGTTCAGCTCCACGTCCCGATGGTCCTTCTGAAGCCCTGGGAGGTGTAGAGATGATGGCTGGTGGTGCCACATCAGAGAGCTCTGGGTTACCTTGCAGCAGAATAGGAGAAAATGAGAAGCGCAAAAGCTGCTGGAGCATTAATGAACTCTGTTTCCTTTGTATTTTCTGGGTGTGCTTTGCTATGCTGACCCCAAGTGTAAATACAAATAAAATATTAATACTTATTTGCTACTAATACCAAAGTTGACTTTGTTTTCCCTACCCAAAGTCAACCCGCTGTAGTATGAACCCCATCACGTTGTTAATTAGGAATGGACTAGTGTGTCTCTGTTATTAAAATTCTTCCTACTTCTTGCCTTTTAACTAACTAGAGCATCTTTGGGCTCGTACCAGCTTCAGTTTTAAACCTTTGAAAAATCTCTAATCTGAGTCTGCCCCCAGTATAGAGCAGGCCAGCCAATTATTTTTTCTTACAAACAGTAAACATCCATTGGATATCTCGTTGCTGATGAGGATGCCCCTTAATGAGATTAATTTCTTCCTCCATATCTTGGTAGGGTGAAAAATACTTAGAAGGTACACTTCCACCAGCCTTGTACTAAGTGAGTGGGAGAAAAGGTGGTAGAAGAGTAACTGTTTAAAACAAGCCTTTAGGCTGAATGCCTAAATAGATCTCCAAGCTGGAGATGTGTGCTGCATTCAGATCAGAATAATTCATCTGTAGAGGTCAGATGCTGTGCATTGTTCTCCTGTTAATGCATACTGGACGTATAGAGCAGAGCAGGGTTGTGACTTTTTCAGAAGGAGTGTCTTTGTCAGAGCCTGATCCTGGGCTCAGGGGTCAGACATTGTGTGCCATGTCTATTGAAAAACAGAACTTTATGGCATTAGAAAACACTTGCTGCTTTATTGGGTAGGATTTGGGCTCATTGTAATTTTCTAAGTGCTGAGCCATTTCAGGTGAAACTTTCCATATCACTTTGAATTTTGGGAAAGGTATTAATTTTCTGCATGGAGGAGAAAGAACAGAGATGTAAGTAAAATTGTGCCTGTCCTGGATAAACACAACCACCTGATGGTACCTCACATCACCTTAAGCATTCTTTAAACTATAGTGGATACTGAAATTTTGGTTCTAAACATAGTCTTTCAGGATGTTATTTTATTAGCTGAAAGGGCAAGTTTTGTTCTCTTGCATTTTCTTATGTAAGCAGGTCTGTCCTCATTACCGCAGACTTGTTCTTATTTTATTCTTGGGGGTTTTGTGCCGTAGCAAAACATTAGTTGGGGAGTAGATTCATACAGATAAAGAACAGGAAAGCTCAGCTGTAACCCAGGGGAAGGAGCAATGCTGACCTGTGGAAAGGTATTTTAAGTCATTCATGTTTGTCCTTGCTTTGTAATATGTATGCCTGAGAAGCAATGACCTAGCAAGACTCCTGAGGCTGAAGTTAGAAAAGCTCTGGTGACACTTTTCAAAACTGGTGCTGGACCCATTTATAAAAGAGTGCTAAATGCATCTTCCTACCAAGCTTTGCTTGGCTTCGTTCTTTTCTCTCTGGATGTAGCATCACATCAAGAACAGCAATCAGTGACTGTCTGACCCACTTAAGGTAAAGCTAAACTCAAGAAAATGCATTGTCATCTCTTAAATAAGAACTGTAAGGGGGAAGGCAAAGTAGGAATAACATCCTTGCCCTTCTATACCTGTCTCAACTCATGGCACTACACTCTTCTCCAGTTCTGCCACAGGACAGGAGCTCTGCAGTCTTGCAGGGATGGCAGTGAGAGTACTTTGCTGCAATAAACAATAGCTAATTATCTTGGCAGCTGATGGCAAGAGTTAGAAGGCTCAAAACCTTCCCAGAGGAGCAGGTAAGAGGAGAGCAAGCCAACCGAGCTGTGTCCTGTCCCACTGCCTTGGTGAAAGGAGAGCTGACCCAGTGCATCAGGCTGCTGGGTCGGTGCCATGGCAGGACCTGCTGCAGCCGTCACTGGAGGAGCGAGTGCGGCTGGTGCTGACCCCGCGCCGGCTCTGCCGGGGCCAGGAGCAGCGTAAGGTGACGGGTTGGGTGCAGGCCCTGCTCCCTTTGCCAGGCAGGCTCCCCCCGCTCTGGCGGGCTCGTGTTCATGCCAGCTCGAGGTGGTGTAAAATGAGCGCAAGGGCAAGGCTCAGCTCCCACCCCTGAGTCCTGCCGAGCATTTCCCTGGCTGCAGGGAAGGCGGCAAGGAGGTAGATGGTAAGGATGCCGTGTTTGCAGTACCACCTTGAGCACGTGCTCTTTGTTTATCCTTCCTTATCAGCACAGGTGCTCACTGAGTCCTGAACCCCAAAATATATCCTTGCTGATGTTAACACCAGGTGTAATAAAGCATCGGGGCTCAACTCAGATGTTTGTTCTGCTAATTGTTTTTGTGCTGTGTGCATATCCACATAAACAGTCAAATCCCTCCTCAAAGTGAAGGCATCCTCAGCAGTGGTCATCTGAGGAAGCAGAGAAGACACAATGAACAAGGTGACTTCAGTAGACTCAAAAATAGGTCTGTGAAAAGGCTTTTAAGGACCTGGAAAGACTTATGTCATCTTGCTGGGGCACTGGGGGCTGTGTAGGGGAGAAAGCTATATGGAAAGGTAAAATGGGAACGTAAAATGCAGGAAAGTTCTTATTTAGCTGCTACTGATTGTTTTAAGTGTTTTGGGGTCAGCAGAGATCCGGGCTTTTCATTTGATTATGTCACTGAGCAGGTAGTTAATCAAACAAATGAGAACCTTGTGATGCTTTTAAATAAACAATACATACAATTTAATGGTTGTGGCTTGTAAACACTACAAGCTTTGTTACTGTCTTTAGAGCATGGATGTGTGGTTTATAGATCAGTGGTCAGTGGTGCTATTAACTGGATGGGAGTTGTGCTCTAATGAAATCTGGATGCTCCTGTGGCATCAGGTCTGTTCTCAGGAACAAAGTGTTCGGATGGCTTTCTGGCTCTTCAGAATCCCTCTGCGTGTAAAGCCCTGGAGGAGTCCAGGTTCGTATTTAAAGGTGTGCGGGGATCCAACTGCTTTGAAAATGAGAGACTTCCATCAGGTTGTTTCTGAGCATGTGTTTTTGAGGGCTGTTTCGATAGCCTTGACATGCACGTGATGACAGTTGGTGTCTGGCACAGAACAATTTTCATGCAGTTTAAGGTAAGTGACGTGCAGTTAAGATACAGACGTGTAACTTTTTGTGGTGTGTTGCGTGTGCTCCATGCGCAACCTAAGAGCATGCGTCTTGTACGTGATTCCTAGTTCACCATCACATGGAGAACATGGTGTATATTCCGTCTGGTGTGTTGGGGTGTGTCAGCTAATCGGAAGTGGCCGTCTCATTTGGAGGGAGACTGGTAATAGGAGGGGAGCAGCGGGGGCTGCAGGTTTCTCTGCAATGTTTCCTGTCCTGTGGGTTAGTTGCCAGTGAAGCTGGGGGCATCAACAAGGCTTCTGGCCTCCTTAAGGCTTTGTGTTGCAAGATTTGTGGCCTCCTGCTCCTCCCATTCCCTCCTCTCTCCAACACACCTGTTTTTAGGCCGTTGGTGGAACTGGCTCATGCAGAGATAAGGTGAGACCTCCTTTGCCATAGACATGCGTTCACTAATAACCCTCGTAACCCTAATGCGTTTGGTTTTTTTGTGACAGGCTTGCCCTAGCTTTTGTATGGGACTGTCTTCCCATCAGCTTCAGTGGCTCTGCAGGTTAAGAATAGCTGGTGGCAGGGTCTGTGGGCAGAGGATGAGCTGCTGGGTGCTTGTGCTTCACATGGCCAGCATGAAAGGAGGAATTTTGGAGCTGAAGATGGTGTCACACACAGCCTGGGTCCCGTTCTGTCTCTTGGTGTGGATCCTTGCCCTGCTGCGAACAGAAAGGGCACCTGATCTGCCCTCCTGCGCTAACGTGCCCTGTGCTGCTCTTGCCTAGCCCCGGCTGGAACTGCACCTCCGTTAGGCTACTGCCCTACTGACCTCCTGGCTCGGGATGGTGGAGGATTTTTTTAAGCCAGTCACTTGTGAATTTTTCTTTGCTTGTCATCAGTGATCCTCTGCCCTGCCTTTAGCTTGCTGAAGTAACCAGGCTCCCTTGCAGGCCAGATGCTGGTGGTAGGTGCGTGGCTCAGTGGTCCGAGCACAGACTTTCTTCCTGAGCTCCATGAGAAACACTGAGTAGGAGTAATGTCACTGAAGGAGTTGGCTGGAGAGCTGGGCATGTTGACAATAATTCCCCAAGCCAATAATAGTTAGGCAGCTGTGGCAGAGGTCTAACAAATTAGATGAGTCTCTCCTCTTTCCTTTCCCCCTCGGGCCCTTTTACAGTAGTTTGCAATTCATAGTGAAGAGCAGAGCCTTTCACCTTGTGCCTCAGGAGGATGTCTTCGCTCAAGATGTGTGGTACCCTGTGCGCTTTGTTGTCTGTCTGTTATTGTCTGAAACAGGCCATGAGAATGAGATACTCCAGCACAACATTCAGTTTTCCCAGAGAAATGGAAACTGGCAAATGAGATGATAAAACATGTTTCTTACCAGCATAAAGAGAGCAAAATGGAGTAAAATAAAAGGTGTGGCAGGGACAAATAGGAAAGAAGATCAAAAAGCAATTGAAAGCCGTCCCCCTCCGTAAGGATTTAAACTAATGCAGCGTTTACTTAGAGCAGCTCATGGTTGGCCTGTGCTCTGCTTCCCCTGATAGCAGGCAGTGGGGGGCTCTCTGGGCAGGTACAGAGCAGGTACTGGTGTCCCCAAACAGCTGTAGTGTTAGTGACAAACGTGTGAGCAAGAAACTGAGCTGGGACCAGGAGTGCCTCCCAACTTCTGTTCCTCCAGCTCTGTGTGGAGTAAGCCCTGCGACTGCGCTGGTGTTGCAGGACAAGCCTTTACCCAGAGGCAATAATCTGAGTCCTATTCCTGGTCCCACAGAGTCGCCCAAGCCCCAGTTCTTCACTTTCACCTTTCTCTCGTGTTAAACACAGCAACAGGAAACAAATTTACAGCCCATGGTCAAAGTGCCAAGGTCCTTCCACCACCTTGTGGGTTTTATCCTTTTCCATTTGTTATTCTTGCTTGAGCCACTTGCCGCTGCCAGTAAAATGCGTTGTCAGTGCCTAACGGTGCCAGACGCAGCATTTCATTTCCAGAATGATTTCAAAACCTAGTTTATTTTATTGTCCATTAAAGAAAATTTGCCTTGCATGGAGGACACAATAAATTATGATCTGGGGATGAAGAGGTGGTACAAAGGGAGGCAGAAGTTTGAGTTTCCTGGTGAGAACCATCCAACAGCAGCTAGCGCTCGGTATTCCTGCTCTGCCGCCACAGGACTAGCAGTCAGTCTCAGGGAGGCCCCTGTTACCTTGTGCTCTTACCCAGGCATCGAATCAACATGCCTTCTCTTCAGCTAGTTTTTGCTGACCTAGGGTGTTTCCCCTGCTCTGCACTTGGGGTTAATGAGATGAGCCCGGAGGACTGGGGGCCTGCAGGGTTTGAAGGAGAGCCGTGTCCTCCCGGCTGTGCTCAGCCGTCAGCACACAGTGTTACCCCCTTGTTAACGATGGCAGGGACAGTGTCGCCCGGGACCTGCCAGCCTGAAAGCCTCTCCAGGTCATGAGACAGGGTTGGGAATTCCAAGTGTGCGAGCCACCCCGAATGATAGCTAAAGATCGAGTGCGCGGCTAGAAACTGGAGCACTTCACCCCAGGAATACCAGGATAAAAGACTCTGGATTTATTCACCCCCCCCAAGTAACTTGCAAGCATGCAACCGTTAGTGCATGGTTGAGAAAGAGCATGTGAGTAAATCTGGAGCAACCACTGCATGTTAAGCTATCTTTTGGGTTTTTCCCCCCTCTTTATCAGTCCAGTCTTCCATCAAAGTGGTCCTGGCATGTTCAATTAACCTTGTTAAGAAATTTGACCATGTGCTTCATCTTCCTGGGAAAGAGCTGCAGGCTGGGAACATATGGCTGAAAACCTCCAGAGCAGACTCACTGGATAGCTTGTCATTGGAAAGGGTGGCTTTGGTTGCTCTTTCTTTGTCCTTTGTTTTTACAAGGCGAGCCCAAGTGCTGGTGTGACTGAAGCTGACTGCAGATGAAAACTGATGAGTGAAATCACTGCACTAATGAGGAAAATGCTACCAGCAAGTTGTGAAAAGTACTTTAATCATAATTAATAGGACAAAATTAAAACTGATATTTAACTCTGGTGCTTTAATTAATAATTCAGCTTAATACTGGTTATGGCATATCTCTGCATCCTCTGAAGTACCTACAGCAGGGCAGTTGGGCGAACACAGCAGTTCTAGAAACTTCTACAATGACACGTTCATAACCTTTAGGCTGGAGGGACCTTTATGATCTGCTTCTGCCTTTCTGTATAAATAACCAGCCCTGCAGGATCAGTGGTCTGAGATGTGATGTGGTGCAGTGTGTTCTTACACAAGGTGTAGTTAACGGTCTGACGGGGCAGATGCTACAGCTGTTGCACAAGCTGCTGCTTCTACTGTTTGGCCACTCTGTTTCGTATTGAAAGTGCCAGCTGTTTCTCAGTGGTTTCATTTATCATCCCTTTAGAGTACTGCAGACCTCCTGCAAAATATAGGCCAAGGGATGCTGTCTGGTGATTTTTGTTTTATCCACCTTCACCTACAGGCCAGTTTCCAGAAATATTTGGTTGCACATAGTGTTGCTGCCTGTGGTGGCAGGTGGCAGCAGATGGGATCCCCCATGGTTTGCAGTGGCTGTGCGTTTTCTCAGGCGGAGCACGCACTTCTCCAGCTTTGTGCTCCACAGGGGTAGGTGGGTAGTCCTTCTCCTGGGGATGCCTGTCTTGTGTTTAAGGTGTCGGTAGAATGTACCTGGGAAGCAAGAGGAGTATGTGAAGATGTACCTAAAGTTGATGGGTGCCCAGAAGTTATAGGCAGGTCTGTAGGACTGAATGTTGTAAAGGCCAAGTTCTACGAAGCAGTCTGAGGATGACTGGGAGGCTCCTGGGCAAAGCCGGATAGCCTGGCAGGGAAAAGCCCTTAGAAGATGGCACCTTTTATTCCAAAGGTTTCTGCTCCAGAGCTCTGGTGATGCATGGCTGGGCTGCCTGATTCTGGTGATGGTGAATTTGATGGATGCTGTCTGCTGGGAACTGCGGATGGTTGCTGACACCTGGTTCTGCTCACCCTATCAGGAGACTGCGGGACTGCGTGTTGGTGGGGGAGCACACTGGTGCCCAGGGGTCACCCTCATCACCCAGTTTATCCTTCCCTTCGGGCTTGGCCCTGTGCTGACTGCTCCTTGGCACGGAGCATGCATCTCAAACACGGCTTAGGGAGGGCTGGCAAGGGGCGACTCTGACGTTGTGGAACTAGAGTGGTCTCTACTCTCCTGGCCATGCTGACTTGAAACTCTTTCATGGGAGCCTGACTGAGGGGAAGAAAATGCCTTAAAAAAAAAAAAAAGGAAAAAATCAATCTTGCGATGTCTGGAAACTCAGGAGGTGAGGGTGTAGTTCTGTTTGCACAGGGCTGGATGGAACTGGAGGGGATGGAAAATGAGAGAGTTCCTGTGCTGCACTGGAAGGGGCTGACACAGGAATGGGGGTGTTGACTCCCTTGGCTCACAGTGTGATAACTCCCCTCCCAAAATGTAGGCTTGGGTCTAACTGGTTGGGGGGATTGTAGAAATACTCCTGCTTTACTCCAGTGGGCTGTCTCCCATGTGGAACGTGCATTTCTTAGGTATGTTGTGCTTTCAAGTAGGTCTGCCTTCAAAATGAAGTGGTGTATGTCACAGAGGTTAAAAGGTGGGAGATGTGAGGAAGCTGAAGCGCTCATCAGTGACTGGTGCATGTGTGTGATTTATGGGATCAGTGCTCTTTTCTAATGAGGCCAGTCTTATCTGTGCGTGAAGATGGCTGGGAGGTGAACAGTGCTGAGAACTGTTGTTTTCAGCAGGTCTCTGCCTTTGCAGGCACTCAAAGTGTCATATTGCACTGATCCAGTGGTGAACATGTTGTTTGGAAGCACTGCTGGGAGTAGCTGTTTCTGGCTTTACAAGGGTATCTTCAAAAATAGCAGTAATATCAGACAATTCCTTACCCCTCCTAACTTCTCCAACCCGCAACCTTCCTTAACGTTTGTGCTGTTTCTGCATTCTTTGAATGGTCTGTGAAGGTGCAGCAAATTGTAAAGAACCCTTACAAGTTGGTAGAAAGTGAGCTTTGAGTCTACGAATGCAAATATTCATCTTGGGATGGTGAGCGTGTTGTTACCTAGTCAGGGAATAAACCACTACTGAGTTGCGTGTCAAACCTGAACTGCGCACCTAAGATTTTGAATTTCAAAAATCTCAAACGCAATGCAGTTCTCATAAACAAGTTACAGATCAGGAATTAGTCACCAAAGCCATTGTGACTAATTTGAAATAACAAGTTAGATATGGGGTGGGGGGAGGGGAGAAAAATCTGCTCAGAGATCATTTGCAAGCTGAATAAAATAGTCTAAAAATTATTCATCAAGCTTATCAAGCTTTATTATTGAGTAATGTTGTGTCATCACTAGCAGGTGGTGGGAGAAATGGTACAGCATACCATAATTAGTAATAGCCCTGTATTTCTCATACTAATTTATCTGTGTGATTTATGTCCAGATGGTTTTGAAAATGGAATCAAGAAAAAATACAACTTCCTGGATCAGAATTTGCTTTCTAGTTAATGAGTTAATTCAAAGCTCATTTTTGTTTCAAAAAGTTATTCTGGATTACTGAAGAATAGCATTAAATGTTGGGATTGTTCCAGCTTTATCATTAGACTTCTTTTTTAGATCAATATTGCACTTGAGCAGTGCCACAGGTATGTGTTTAAGGCCATCTTATGTGGCTGCATACAGGATGTTTTCAGTTAGCGCAGATGCTCACTACGTAGCCTTGCCCAACTTTAACTGCTGACCCTCAAGTTACCGAAGACTTTTGGCATGATCTGTAACAGAGATTGCCATCAGCCTTGGTTCAAAGGATGCTTAAATAGCTGTTTTCCCAGGAAGGACTGTTGGACACCACCGTGTTGAGCTGGCAACAGAATGAACTTCCTCAGATGGGGCCAACCCTCACTCGAAGAAGTAATGCTTACTCATGGAGTAGGCTTGCTGGGTCCCAGTGTTCTCATTTACGTGTCTGTAGCTCTTGCTAATACAATTTTGCTTTCGAGTGGCCTTCAGTTCCAGCAAACATCTCTTCAAGTTGTGTCGAAATCTCTTGATAGGGCATATTTGGACATCTTTTGCAGCAGGATTATTTTGCCTTCAAGGAAATCTCCAAGTCATTTCTTCTTTCCCTTTTCAACCTCATGGGCAAGACCATAATCTTGCTTGCATGCGTCAGGAGAGCCACTTGTGGACAACTGGAGTGTGAATGTGCAGAATTTAATCCCTGCTCTTGCTGAATGGTGGGTTTCCTCTCACCCTAAGCTTAGACATCTGCAAGCTTAGGGTAGTTCTCTACAGTCCTACAGCCCGTAGAGAGAGACAGCTCTGGATCATCATATGCCAAGGGAAGTCTCTGAATCGCAGGTGCTTGCTTAGAACGTGATAACTATTTGCCACTTCAAGTTAAGTGAGATGAATTTCACTCCAGATTTCCAGGTGACCACAACTGGTGACCAGTTGGTATCTCAACAGTGATCGTAAATAACCTGTGTCTGTTTTGGTCAATATACTGCAGCAGTTAACCTTGAGTTTATAACAGAACCTAATGATGCTTTTCTTTTGGGGGAGGTAAAGGGATAGGAACAGAAATCCTTGTTATCTGGTGTTCTCTGTTGCACTGCGCCAGCCCACAAAGGTGAGGAAACCTGCTGTTGGAGATTTGGGTGTCTGCCATCGAGTGCTTGTTACTGGGAGACAAACGGTCTCTTGGGGCAGCTGAGGAATGTCATGTCTCTTCTGACCCTGGCAGTAAGGAAACTCTGAGAAGCCCTCTAAATAGCTAGGACTCTTCAGGCATTGTCCTTGAAAGCAGACTGCTTGTTAGAGCCTGTCTTGACAATCAGAGCTCTCTTTTCAGAGTGATTCTGCACACTTATTTCAGCGGTTGGCAGCTTAGCTCATCAGGGAATCCCTAAAACTGAAGTAGGCTCCCAGCACGAGAAGCGTTTCTGAATGTTATTGAAAGAAATATATGTATTTCTGAATGTTATTGAAACAAAATACCTGTTCTTCAGGTAGAACAGGTATTTTGGAAAGATGCTCATGTATTTTCTGATATGAGTATATTTGACTCCTAATCTTCCTCTCATGCGCCGAGGAATTTCAGTTGGCCGTGTGGGCACAGTGCCTCTCGCCGAGGAGCGTGCTGTGAGTTGCATCGGTTTGGGTCCTGGGCCTGACCTCCTTTTCTGTGCTGAGACCTACTTACGGCCAGTCTCAGCTTGTGCAGCGCCCAACTGACCTCCCCAGGGTAGCTGGTTCTTCAGATTAAAATCAGAATAGCAGCATAAAAAATACTACGGAGGGATTTATAGTGCAGATGTATGTGGAAGTTGATGCTATGGGCACATTCTCCTGGAGAATGGGTTGTTGCAAAAAGAAACAGCCCATTAGCAAAACTGCAGTTACATTTGGGGTATGTGCTTAGAAACAGTTTAGTGACATACAAAAGATACTTTGATCTGGCTTAAGCTGCAGAAGGAATTGAGGTAAATGTGTTTTACAGTGAGTGGTCAGGTTTGTGTGGGTTGTGAAAATCAGCATACTTACTCAGTGAAGGAAGAGAAGGTTATGCTACAGCTTTGCATCCCTGTAAGATGGTACCTTTGTGCCCAGGGACACCCTGGTGCCATCGCTCAGTTCAGAGTGGGAGAAGAGGCACCTGTGCTGAAAGATGTGGTGTCGCAGCCCTTGGGGGTTATCCTGCCTTGCACTCCCAGAAGGAGATCAAGTAACGAATGCGTGCCCTTTGCCAAACAAACTCAGTAAAGCTTGTTCACAGGAATTCCAACCTCTGGTGAATAACTTGCTCCTGGGCAGAAGAAAAACAAAGTCAAAATAACCCGTGGAAGGTGTCCTCCTGGGGTGCAGGCTGGGAAGCGAGTCACCTCCCTGGGAGCAACTGCCCTTGTAGTAAAGGAGGTTGTGCTGCCTGCTCTTCAACAGGGTGAGGGAATGCCAGCTTGCAAACTGTGTTAGCGGGCAGGGTGAAAAATGCTTCTATCGGGCTGAACTGCGGCAGTGTGGGTTTGTTTAATCCAGCTCATGATCCTGTGTGTGGGGACTTTGATGCAGCAAATGTTGGAGCCTCTAGCAGAGGCACGAGTGGATGTGTTTAAACACAGGCGAGAGAGAGGCTCGAGACAGGAAACCCAGAGACGTGACTGACAGGAACGTCCTTCCCAGAAAGTGGGGGGTGAGGGAAATCCCTATATCTCTGGACCTGAATTTTGAAAGCCTCAACCCTCAGCTCCTCCTAAAGCCTTTTCCGTACCTGTTACTTCCAGCTGAGCTGTCTGTCAGAGGTGGGTCTTTGGGAACAGATTAATACAAGTTAAAATAGATCCGGCACAAGTCTCTGTAAAACGTCTGCCTTATCTTTACATAATGAATTAACAAAGATGAGCTTGAAAGAAATGTAATAAATTATTCAAAAACCTCCTATGCTTTTGAAATGCTAACAAGTCAGATCCTTTGAGACTGCCTGATCAGATTATGGTGTATCAAACAGTAAACCTGATTGGTTATATCCAGCCCTGAATTATCAGATTTACCAGTTTGGCCAAAATAATTTAAGCAGGGCATATCACATGAATGCTGTGTATAGCTGAAATAATGCCAAATTATTTTAATTAAAATACATTTTTACAAAATAGGGAACTGTGCCCACCTTCTCTACAGTTTGGGAACTGGGAAGCATTTGTTCTCGTGCTCACGGCTTCCTTCTCACTTTTCCTTGGGGGCTCAGCTTGAGACCGAGTGCCCCAGTGGCGTAGACGCCTGGGACTTTCTGAGACCCAGACTTCTAAGGCAAAGGTACAACCACAATAAAGGCTAAAAATTCAAGTGGATTTTGATTTTGTTTCATTTGGTTGCTTCTGACCTAATGTCCAGAGGAGGGAAATGGAGCTGCCAAGGGTCCGGGGTCCTGTGGGGAGCAGCTGAGGAAAGTGGGATTGTTTAGCCTGGACTAACAGAGGTCTTACCGCTCTCTACAGCTGCCTGAAAGGAGGTGGCAGAGAGGTGGGGGTTGGTCTCTTCTCCCAAGTAACAAGAAGAAATGGCCTCAAGTTGTGCTCGGAGATGTTTAGGTTGGATATTGGAAGAATTTCTTCACCAAAAGGTCTGTTGGGCATCCCAACGGGCTGCCCAGGGCGGTGGTGGACTCACCATCCCTGGAGGGATTTAAAAGATGTGTGGATAAGGTGCTTTAGTGCTGGAACTGGCAGTGCAGCTTAACGGTTGGACTTGATGATCTCAGCAGTCTCTTCCAACCTACAGGATTCTCTGATATATCCACTGAAGTAGCTGGCTTCAGGACCAGGCATACTGGGGTGTGTGTGGGGGGGGAAATAGGCTTGCTGTAGGACCCACAGCTTCCCACCTTCTACGTATGTTGGTTAGGACAAATCCTTGAACACAATTCACCTACATTTAGGGATCACATTCTCCGATAATGACCTAAACTGGCAAAGTATTTAGGTGCTTCTCTATGCACATTACTGAATAGAGCTGACTCTACTGAATGAAAGCCAATAAAAGAAGCAGCAGAAGTCCTGTTCTGCAATACACAGGCTCTGTCCTCTCCCTTTAGCAAAGTTTTAGGGTGATGCTTCCAGCCAAAGTCCCTCACAAAGGAGACAGCCATGTCACATGCTGACTGAGGAAATACACGTCCCTTGAAAACCCACAGCCACTGGGGATGTTACGTGGGGCTCGCAACAGTATTTGCTTTCCCTAGAAGATTTTCTTGGCTGAGAAACAATATGTAAAATGTGGTGTTGTTTTCAGAGCTCTTCAGCTGCCCAACAGGCTTTGTTCCAAGGCCTTAGTGCGTGGGGTTGAGCTAGCGTAGCCTGGCAGAGTGATCCCTGGCACTGCTCAGCGCTCGGTGATTTCTCACGTAATGCCTTCCTTCTTCCCCCCTTGTCGAAACCTGTGGGACAGGCTGACACAGAGGAGACCACCCAGGTCCTAGGTGGGATACAAATGTTGGGTGTATGATGCTGTGCTGGTTCCCTGACCTCAGTGTGAGGTGTGATCCTGCTCAGGACTAATGGGGAGCGGAATGGGGTGCTCGGCAGATCCACGGTCTGACGGGACACCTATTACAGCTCACCTGAGGCTCAGAGCTCTCTGGGGGAAGCTTTCATTAGCACTTTAATTCTAAAGCAAATAGCAGAGAACACTGCTGAAGAGCCTCCTCTATGCTTTTGAAGACTCTTGATGGGATCCTCTGGCTACCTCTGTGTGAGGAAATAATAAGGCTTGAACAGGAAAAGCATTCCCCTTTAGAAATGTGTTTCCCAGTGCTTGACCTCTGCTGATTGATAATACATTTGCCAAGTGAACAGATTCTGCTCTACCAGCCGTAGCAATCGCAATGCTAACTGCATCTGTTATCCAGGAGCACTTGACACTGACTGGTGCTCTTGGCTCATTGCTTGGAGAAGGGGAAGAATGAAGGTATCGATCCTATGTATGGACAGCACATGGCTGGGCTCCGAGCACAAAAACTAGGGAGAAGTTGCTGTCCTTCACCCAGGCCAGCCACCCTGCAAGGGGACAGGGCTTTTTTGTGTCTTGGAAGCAGAGGGAGGAGAAAATACTAACCACAGCTACACCCACAAATGCAGCTTTCCTCCTTCACTGCCCTCCAGCCAGACCCTTCAGGTAAGCGGGGATGTGCCAGTGTGCTTGCACAGCAGATCACGTTGCTTTTGTCAGCTGCAGAATGTCAGGAATTAGGGTGAAAAACTGAAACACAGAGGAACTCTTGGATGTTCAGAAGGCTTTATTTTTAAAGGAGTATTTGATGCTAAATTCTCAACTCCTTGAAAAGCTCTGAGATGAGGAATATGGTACTGGGAGGACACGGTTTCACTGTAACGCCAGATCTCCACTGGTGATGCCCATTTCTGGGGCAGCCATCTGAACAGCAAACTTACCTAGCTACGAAGCCTGTGCCAGCCTTAACAAGACAGGAGAGCCGGGCTGTCCCCTGCCTCCAGTGGTCAGCCCCTGTCTGTCCACAAAGTAGGGTTGCTCCAGGATCATCCTGCTGGACCCTGCTCCCAAGCTCCTGCTGCGGTGGTTTTGCCTGGTTAAAACCTTGGGTCTGGTGCAAGGCAAGAGTGGTAAATGCCGCTCTGTTGGTGGACAGATGGTGTGATAAGAGCATCTTGGCTTCAGTAAGTCCTTCCTTGGCAGATGATAGGGCAGCGCATGGTACTGAATGCAAAAAGGAGTGGCGATGTACACCAAAAGCAGTTCGTACGGTACTCGTCAATCCCGAGGGAAGAGGCTGTGCAAAGACAGCACCGAGCGGCAGGAAGAACGAACAGCTTGTGTGTCAACAGAATAATGTGTAACGAGACAGCGTGGCAGACGGAGGCACAGTCAGTGGGGGTAAGACAGGCTGGGGTGCTGAAGGCAAATATTGTGGTGAGCACGAACACGGTACAGGGAGTGCTGCGGTACGGGCTGTGCTTGGGAGCAAACACCGACTGCGAAGGGGTCTGCCCGGCCTCCTGCTATTCTGGAGACAGGGCAGACAAGTGACTTGGACCAACCTATTGGTTTGCTGCCCTGAGGTGGGTACGTTCGGAGTGTTTACTGCGTCCAAAAGCATGGCGTAGTCCTCAGGCTCGGAGTTCCCTGACATAACTTGAATCCAGCTCTGCTGCCCGGTGCTGTGTGGCTTTGGCTGGGTGCTGGGGGAGTGTGAAGGGGATGCAGCCTGAACCATTGATTGCTCTGCTGATCACGGAGAGGGTGGGGAGGCACTGGGACAGGGTGCCCAGAGAAGCTGTGGATGCCCCATCCCTGGAAGTGTCCAAGGCCAGGCTGGATGAGGCTTGGAGCAACCTGGTCTAGTGGACGGTGTCCCTGCCCATGGCAGGGGGTTGGAACTGGATGGGCTTTAAGGTCCCTTCCAACCCAAACCGTGCCGTGATTCTATGATGCCCATGCCAGGTGACAGGCTTGTCCTGGGTGCAGCAATGTGGTTTTGGCTGCACCATGGCCAAACCTGCCTCTCAGGGGATGTCCAGCTGCTTCCTCCACAGCCATGAGCGGGCTGACTAAGGGTCCTGGCTCTGACCTGTAACACACTGGTGTTCAGCATGGGGATGGGTTTGTTGGCCTAAATGAGCTGGTTTCTAATGAGGCCAGGGACAAGTTTGGTATTTGGACACAGCCTGATGCCACTACAGATCTGAGAGTGTGAGCTGGGACCTGCATCCATGGGCTCCCCCAGCAAAGCTGGGCCTGGCTGGGGCTGCAGCTGGGGTACCGCAGGGGTCTTCTAGTGCTTTTGTCCCTCTGGCAGTTAGCTGCTTTCAGCAGTATGAATCCTCACAAGGATATCTAATGAGGAGAGGAAACAAGCTTGGGTGTGTTTCAGTAGTGTCTTTTAAGTGTCAGTGAAGAGAGAAAGCTGGTCGCCCGCCTTCGGAGCAAGCCGTGGTTAAAAACTGGTCGCCCGCCTTCAGAGCGAGCCATGGTTAAAAGCTGGCCGCCTGCAGGGAATTGCAGGCAAGTGGGTGAGCACCTGGCAGATGTTTTATCATTTTGTGGATTCTGCCCTTTCCACTTAATTAAAAATCTGCCTGGCTGCAAACCTCCACTGGAGAATACAGCTCCTTCTGCACTTTTGCTGGGAGAGGTTTGTGGGTTTTGCCATGTAGAACGCCGAGACTGTAGAACAATGCTCCAGCCAGACAGGCATGTGACGGACTACTGCACTTCTGACTTAGTGACTGAATATTACTTCTGTACATTAAACTGGCCTCACAGGGCTGGCTGTACCCCCTCCTTTGGGTGGAGATGTTGGCCAGGAGGGTAGATATGCTACTACTTTGTCTATGAAAAAGCCTGCAAAATGTATCTTGGGGCAAGAGCCCTTTTGCAGAGGGTTGGCGTGACTGCAAAAAGATTGAGGTGGTGCGGAAGGGTGCAATGGCTCATTAATGGTGGAAGGCCTCTCTGGCAGTTTTCATGTTCTGTGGGGCGCCTTAGGCTGCCTGTAAACCCGTGTGTGGGCAAGGGGATGGACGATGTCCTTTGAAGAGTCCTGGCAGAGCTGCGGGAGGTCGGTGCTGAGGTGAGATGGTGCGCAGGGAAGTTGCCCACGTGGTGTCGTCACCGCTGGAAGTGGGTGGTGCGGGGAGGGGGTGACACCAGTGACTGCAGCCCAGGACTTGTGCAGGCTGGCTCTTGTGGGAGCCCCTTGCCAGCTCTGACAGGGGTGCTTGGCTTTCACACAGCTGTTTTCTTTTGGATAGAAAGAAATAACTCTGCCCATTTCCCAGAATGCTCACTCAAGTCAGCTCGACAGCCTGAAAACCAGAATTAAATGTGTCAAAGCTGCTAGCAGATGTTCACAAATCCTTAGGCTTTTTGAACCAGTCCCCACAGAGCTATAAAATCCATGGAGGACTGCAGTGGAAAAATTATGTGCATATTCCCAGTTTAAAACTCAAAGTGCTAAGGTCCAGTTTGCTGTTAACCATCTGGCCATAAGAGAGGACTTATGCGCTGCCTGCCAGGGTAACCACTGGAAGACAGGACTTGCCAGAGCAAAAGAAAAATACTATCTTTCTGCCTTTTATGCTTTTCTGTCAAAATTACCTTCAGGCCCTTGTTTAACCCTTTTATTCAATGCCACAGATGTCTGTTTGGAGTAGAAAAAAGCTTCTCTTCTACACACGTTTTACACAAGAATGGTAAAGCCAGGGTTGTGTTTTTTCTGCTCCACATGATGGCACAGGGCTGCAGGAAGCCCAGAATCGCTTGGTACTTCCTGCCCATCCCAGGCACTGGTGTGATCATACCTATAAAGCCACTGGTTTTCTACCTCACGCAGAGGTAGGAAATGCTCTCCTGTCCTGCCTGCGCGTGACTGCTGCCGCCACCACAGCCCCCCGCGCTGAGAAGGGATGCCTGCTCCTGCTCCTGCTCCAAAGGGGAATCTTGAAGGGGGGGATTTGGGGGCGATGTTGAGTTGGCCTTTGTGGACATGGCTGAAGTGGCAGCTGCAGCATTTCTGAAGGCAACTCTTCATCAAGAGGCAGTTTTGTTGTACAGCCCTGCGTGGTGGGAGAAGCAGCCGTTAGTGGTGCTTGGCTGCTGCGTGGGCTCTTAACTGCTCACGTGAACCGCTGCAGGGCTGCTCGCTGCAGATGTCACCGGCTTTTACTTTATAGGTGACTCGAAAATAATGTAAAAGCTTCTTTAGGCTCTTACTGGGGAAAGATGCTGGTCCAAATCTTCAGCTGGCACAAATCAGTGCAGCTCCACTGAAATCCATAAGGATTGATTGACTTGTCTGTGCTGGAGGATCTGCGCTGCTGGTCCTCACTGAAATCCTGCTGACTTCACATGGCTTTTGCTGTGGGGAAGGACAACTGAGTGCTTTGAAGGCACTGAAATATTGATTTGGAGAGGCACCAGGAGCAGTTTGTCCTAATAATCAATCCCAGAACAACATTAGCATAAATCAGGAGTAGAGCAGGAACATGTCGCGGTAAAACAGGTGCTGCAGACTGTGCTGGCAGAGCGACTCCCACGATGGGTTTGGATCTGCAGGGTGAGGGAGGAGCCCTGAGAGAGGGATTGAGGTTTTCAGGTGCAGTATTTGGAGAGGGGGTTTGAGATGCACAGGAAAGTTTTGTTTTAAAATAAACCCACATCAGCAAGGATGAAGCAGTAAACTTGCAAGTTTGTCCCTACACCCCTCTCCTGCCTTGGCATGGGGTGGGTTGAAGGCAGAGCTCAGGCTCTGGTTCGGGAGTCTTGATTTGGGCACTGGCATCCTGTCTTCCCTCGCACTGCCCCATGGCACCCCTCCCTCAACCACCCGGGCTGTCTGGCATCCTGTCTACTCTCCAGTTATTTCTGAGGCAGAAGGGGATGAATAATGCTGTGACCTCCATGTGTCCCAGTGCCACTCTTCCTGTCGGAGGGGCCTGGGGCAGAACCGTGCCTGGCTGGCCCCAGTGGGAAGTGTCTGGAGTGGTTGTGCGGTCGAGGGGCTGGGGCTGTGACCCCAGGCTGTGCTGGGAACAGTGGTGCATATTAGGGGAGAAGTCTACGTGTCCTTGCAAAGCCCTGTCAGGGAGTCCTCACCCAGGAGAGGGAGAGGCTGCTGCTGCCCTCCCTGGACGGGCTCAGCTCAGGAGGCAGCTCGCTTGGTCTGCTGGGAGCGCCAGAGAGAGCTAGTGACTGCCCGAGAGGTATTAGAGGATGTCTCGGGTGCACTGCACCTTCTCCGTTTCAGGTAACTTGTGCTAGTTTCATGCCTGTTATCTAAGGCTTCAGCCTTATTCCTTTCTGTTTTCAGGGACTTGAGTTAGTCCTTATTTGTCCCGATAATTATATTACCATCTCATCAGAACTAATAGACATATAGTGCATTATAGTGCAACTTTTTATTTGCGCCACTGCTCAATAACTTTTATTTTGTCATTCTAAAATAGCATAAAATCTTCATCCCCTGAGGAGTCTTTCCTCACCTTTGTGAAAGCTGCCTCTAGACAAACTTTGGTTCAAATCCTCAATTGCCTTTAATCAGCTGCATTAGAGATTGCCATAGAGCTGCTGTCATTTGTGCCAGCAAAGGGTCTGCATCTCATGTCACAGACCTGTCTTCGTTGGTAGTTCACTGTACGCAGGCTCACAGAGACACCCATTAGTTCCAATTTTTACTACATTGCTTTTATAGCAGCAGCTCTATGCTACAATAAGTCCTGTTCCATTGAAATGTGCTGAAATGTTTGAATACGTGCAACGTGTGCACGGCGGCTGTGGCAGCTGAGAGCTGCCGGCTCGTAATCTGTACTCAGATGTGAACAAGACTGCAAAGTCTTGAATTTGGCACATGGGCGACCTGGGAACTGTCTGAATAGGCAGAGCTGGTTCACAGGATTTCTTGAAGTTGCAGTTATTTGAAAACTGGCTGTAGAAAGATTGCAAGGTTTGCCTGGTGACTTCAAAATGATGGGGTCCTTGGCAATTTAAACTTCGCGAAGGAATTATCTTTAGCAGTTGACTAATGCATAAACAGAAGCAAACTCTGGAATATGGAGCGTTAGTCACTGAAAAATATTAGTTCACCAGGGCCACTTCCAACCCGTATTGCAGCCTTTGATAAGATGCCCCATCAATCCCCTAAGTTTAACGCAAGTACACGGAGAGAGCAAATGAAACCTTTTACTTATTGCTAGGAGTGGGAGGGCAGGTCTCTCTCAGATGATATCTCTGGGGAAAAAATGCTGAACCCATTGCAATAAGCCATAAAATCCATAATTCTTTTGTGGTGTAAAGTCAACAGTACTCAAAATGGAACTACCCACGCTTCTCTTCCTGCACCAGAGATGCGACATCATTAGGTGATACTGGAATTTGGGCCTGTAGGCTTGAGTCGCCAACAGCAGGTACTATCCTAAGCATTATAAACCATAACAGGGTGATTAAGGGATTATCTTGAGTACATGTGTGTATATTCCTGAAAACCTGTCTGGCCTCATCATGGGGTTGTAATTTTCACCCCTCTCCCATTTTTGTAGGAGTTACTGTGTTGAACCACACCAGAGGTCCATCGTTGGGCATCTGTTCCTGGCACTGCTGAGTCAGTGGTTAAGAGGCATTAGCTGCTGCTTTCCTTACCCATTACCGGTACCTTCTCTGCAAGGAATGAGTTAGCAATTCCTGTATTTAGCATCCGAAGTGGACTTAGCAAATGGAGGCAGCGTTTCTCTTCCAAGCCCCTTGTCGATTGCTCAGGCCTCGTTCAAGTGCTCTTTTGAAAGGTGCTTTGCAGGAATGAACCTTCCCATCTCTTATCGTGTATTTTACTCTTTTCCCTCTCTACAGACAGGTGCAGCCATGGAAGGAGCTCTGTGACTGTGGCACGGGAGTTAGTCTTCTGCATGTAAACAGTAAATATATTTTTTCCCCATGTCTACTCACTTCCCACATACACACAGAGCTACCATTTTGCTATTCTGTGTTCTACTTAATTTTTCCCCAGATCCTGGCAATAATTGATTTAAGACTTTTTTCTCATTTGTTTCCTTCTTCAGACACAGTAATTTTCCCTTGTCCCAGGATCTATATTATTGATCTCATGTGGTCCGCTTCACTCTGGCAAATGTTTCTATTCCAATTCCAATTGGATTGACTTTGGTTTGCTGGCCAATTTGAGAGCTGCCAAGCTCCTAAGTGACTCCTGGTGTCTGTGTAATGCAGTGAAAAGCAAGATTCAGCTGTAATGATTCTGAAGGGGGCTGTTTGTTAAGGCCACTTGGTGTTCAGAGGATCTTGTACTCCACTCTGACTTTCTAGCCCTCGGGCAAATGAAACTGTTGACTCTTGCCAGTCTCCCATAGTTTCCTTTGGCTGGGCTGGGTCCTGGGGACTATTTAAGTTACCCAACCTGCCTTGTGTCCTTGGAGCAAGAGCTTAGCCAGAAGATCAGGAAAAACTTCCTGATGGTAACTATATAAAACTATTACGAAATTCTTACATAAGGCCCATTTGTGCCCATAAAAGACTTCCTGCACAAAACATCTGTCCTTTTCTATTGAAGAGTGCTGTTGTGCTTAGTGGCAGCTGTAGTGATGATGGTGTGGTCAGTCCCTTCCCAGGTCAGCCAGCACTTCAGAGCGGGAGTGGGATGGAGCAGTTCCCAGCACCCCAGTGAGAGCAGCCCTGGGGTTCGGGTGAGACACTGAAAGGCTGTTGCTTTAACTTCTGCTCCTGAGCTGCCTTCTTGGGCTTTGCACCCTGAACTCCCACTTGCTCTTCATTTCACTGGCAGTATGTTCTGCTTACAGGCTGGAAAAACCCCACCTTGAAGATGTGCTGCTGTTAAGGGAACTGCATCCCATCAACAACATCCCTAAGAAGTTGCAACTAGGGTCCATTGAACTTGTCTGCGTGTTTTTTTTCAAGGAGAACTATCAAGATCAAAGTCTCAGAAAACCATTTGATCTCCCAGCTTGTAAACAACTGCTAAAAGAGAACATATGCTCTATTTAATTACTCTCCATTGAGGTGCTTGTATCCAAACTCTGACAAGCTGGTTAAGTTTCTTTTCCTCTTTATGGAGCAGTGGGTAGCTGAAGGATATGAGCGTTGTGAGAAAACATTAGTAAAGAAGGTGGAAGAGTTGAAGTTGTTTCAGTCCTTTTAGCCCCTTTTATGTCCTGCTGGAACAATTCAGCTGGAGCATTGGTTTGGCTCTGGGAGTGTACCCTCGGTTGCTTGCTCTCCCATTTTGTACCCAGTGGCTGTTCCCAAAAACATTATCCAGAAAGCTCTTGTCAATGAGTCCTTACTCTCAGAAGTTGTTTTATATGTACCCTCCCAACAATCAAACTGGCAGATGGCAAAGTCTGAGCAGTAGTTCCCAATTTTGCAGTTAATTATCAAAAAGACCCTGCTCTGCTTCCCTGCCTTCCCCACACTCATCACCTGCTTGAACAGGATGAAGTGGTGAGCAGATCACCCCAAAGCTGCAGGGGCTTCTGCCGTGAAGGTGGAGTCAGGCTGGTCTAGCAGAGCATCTCTATGTGTTGAACTATCACCACATCAATCTGACCTTAACAGAATTGTGTCTGCTGAAGTTCACGTCTGCTTTTGCACTTTAAAGCAGCACCTGGATGTCAAAATTCAGTAGAAAGCAGTGGATTTCCTAGTCATCTGTGTGAATTGTCGAGTCATTACTGTAAGGAGGAAAGCTGATTCCCTGGAAAACTGGTCAATCTGGAATATTTCCAATAACTAGAAGCATTAAAAAAAAATAGACAATCAGATAAAGATCCAACACAACGAATGTGTCTGTCTTTCTTTTGAGGAGACCTGGTGGATTAATCACTGGGATTAGATCAACCAAATTTACAAGATTGAAGGTTTGAAAAATTCTGCCTCAATGTTTGATACCCTTGAAAAGTGATAGTAAGTACCTGGGGTAAATTACATCCCTGGAAACCTATTTCTCTTTATTCCCCCCTTTCCAAAGCTTCTTAGGTATGATTTTGTTCCAAAACAATGATGCATAGCCATGAAATGGCTTTGCCCTTTATCACTCCAGCATATGAGAAGATAAACTGAACAGACCTGTTTATTCATTTTGGAGGAAAAACAAAATTAAAAGGCTTCTGTGTATTGTGGTAATGTAATTCCTAATCAATGACAGTGGGTTTAACAGAGATTTATGGGGTTTTAACTTGTAAGATTAATGGCTACATACATTGATGCTGTCAAAGTGACAGTGTCACGGTCACGTACTTCATGGAACAGATAGCGACCTCGTGCCAGACACGTCCTTAAGGAAATGCAATTACTGCTGCCCATTTTACAGTGCTTAACTTTTTTCTCTCGGTAAGTGACAACAGGATGGGTTTTGAGCACAAATTAATCTTCCTAGATGAACTGTTAACCCTTCCTGCCTAGCAGCTAGCCCTGTGAGCGCAATGCCTGCATTCTGTTTCCTGGGGTGGCCCCGGCAAATAAAATCAAGCGGTGCCAGAAGTGCCACCTGGAGCGAGCGCGCAGCTCCCTCAGCCGTCGGGAGGATGAGGTCTGCCGCGTGACTCTCGTACTGGGCTTCATTACTGCTGCAGTCGCTGATGGTGCAGTGGGCGGCACAGCTTGTCCAAGTGTCTGTACACACATGTATGTGCACACGTGTGTGTGTATGTACACCTGTCTATGCACATACAAATGCACGTATAAAGCACAGCAGTAAGCTTCTCCGTGTGCAGTGTCCTGCAGGGAGGTAGCTAGCAAATGCAGATGCAGGGGAATATCTGCTCTACCTGCAGACATTCCCCGGACAGCGGAGTCACCGTCACTTCTGGTTATGTGTGATTACAAGATTATCTGCCTGCCTGTGTCCCAAGAGCTGGGTGAGGTGCCAGGTCTGGACACGGTCTGAGAGCTGCCATTGGTGTCACTGCCCTGCTGCTGGGTGCTGAGATGTTCTCTGCTTGCTTGTGCATCTCCCACCTTGTGCGGGGCTGTAAGACATGCCAGCAGAGCCTCTTCTTGGGACTGAAAATTGATTTTTGATAAAACATATGTGAAATGTGGTGAAGGGACGTGCAGAGATCTTGGTGGAGGGTTAGAAATTCCAATCCACATCTTAAGGGTTGTCAGGAGGACAAGAGGCATCCAGTGCTGATCCCAGAGCACTTGGTCCAAGATGCTGGGGAGAACCACCATGCTGTCCTCTGTTTCTGAGCCGGCCTGACCTTCTCATGCTTCTGCTTCTCCTATTGCTATACCTCCCGAGTACCTAAACTGCAAGTCCACCACTTTATTTTAGGCCATTTAGTTTTTCGGAATAGTCACCTTCATGTCAGCCGTCGTTCAAGTATTTCCAAATAATAGCCTGGTAGTGGTTTCAGACAGGCAACAGAAATGTAATGAAAAACAAGGCTATCTGCTCAGAAGAAGAATTTCCAGCATGAGTTGTTTGGAACACCTGTAGAGGCAGTTTTTTACTCTCTCTACCCTACCAGCAGTCCGTCAGTGAGTTCCTGTGTTGGGAAGCTGACTGCTCCATAGGTAGGTCATCAAATACGATGACTTCTGGGGAGATCTGCTGAGAAAACACAGCCGGGGATGTCAGTGATAAGGAACAGCACTGGAGCAAGTTAAAGGTCCCGAGAAGCCAGGAAGCAAAGTCACTCATGATGGAGAGACTTAATTCAGCATAATTTCCTGCCTCTTTTTCGTGTCTAGGCTACTTATCTCTCAGAAAGGAAATACTTGAGTGTATGAAGAAAACTATAGTGTCCTAAAAGGCTTCTGTAGAGGGGAAGAGCTCAAGGGACATCTTCAAGGCTGAGAAGTCAGTGGCAGAGCTGGGAACTGTGGCTGGAGAATTAAATCCTCGTTGGCACCGTTAAGCTGCTATGCCTTCATTTCACATGTAGCAATGCTACAGGGGGTGTTGGGTTTGTGCGGTGGGGTGTTGGTAGCAGGGGAGGGGCTGCAGGGGTGGCCCCTGTGGAAAGCTGCTAGAAGCTTCCATGGCTCCAGGTCAGGTCTGCCTCTGGCCAAGGTGAAGCCAACTAGGGCCTCTGTGATGAACGTATTTAAGAGGGGAAAAAGAGAACCTGCAGTGGAGAGAGGAGTGAGAGGTGAGAGAGGAGCAGGCAGAGCCCCAGTCAGTGCAGAAGGCGGGGAGAAGGTGCTCTGAGCAGAGGTTCCCCTCAGCCTGTGGAGAGAGGGCAGGCTGTGCCCTGCAGCCATGGAGGGTCACCCGGAGCAGAGACGCCCTGCAGCCCAGGGAGGACCCCAAGCCAGAGCAGGGGGATGCCCAAAAGAGGCTGTGACCCCATGGGAAGCCCACGCTGGAGCAGGCTGCTCCTGAAGGAAAGCACCCCATGGTGGGGACCCACATTGGAGCAGTTTGTGAAGAACTGCAGGCCATGGGAAGGACTCATGTTGGAGAAGTTGGTGAAGGACTGTCTCCTGGTGTGGGGAAACCCCACGCTGGAGCAGGAACAGAGTGTCAGGATCCTCCCCTGAGGAGGAAGGAGATGCAGAGACAACGTGTGATGGACTGACCCAAACCCCCATTCCCTATTCTCCTCTGCTGCTCAGGGGGAGGAGGTAGAGAAGTCAGGAGCAAAGCTGAGCCTGGGACGCCCTGCAGCCCAGGGAGGGCCCCACGCCAGAGCAGGGGGATGCCCAAAAGAGGCTGTGACCCCATGGGAAGCCCACGCTGGAGCAGGCTGCTCCTGAAGGAAAGCACCCCATGGGGGACACGACCCTGGTGGATAGAG
>NW_010260108.1:0-209 GCF_000690775.1 Eurypyga helias
CATCCGCAGGATCTGGCACAGGAGCCGCTGCACGTCCTCGTCCATGTGGCCCTGGGGTGGAGGGGACATTGGTGGGGACATCAGGGAGTCCCTGTGCATGGCCGTGGGTTGGAAGCCCCTGGATCCAGCCCCTTGCTGCCTCCCACGGGTGGGTGGGCGCTGACGCATGGCTGGTGCCCCAGTCCCCCAGACCAGTGTCCCCAGTTCCC
>NW_010260108.1:675-1448 GCF_000690775.1 Eurypyga helias
CTGCACCGCGTAGAGCAGGTGGCTGCGGTACAGCGTCACCACCTTGCTGTGCCGCATTTCCGTCTCCTGCGAGAGAGCCAGCAGGTTTGAGCACGGGGCTGGGGGCTTGCAGAAGCCTAGAACCCACCCTCGATGGCCACAAGACCCCCGCAGTACCCACCACCAGCTTCTCCTCCCGCGCACGCACGGACCCTGGCCTGGAGTGCGGTAGTGTCAGGGGGTGACTGGGGAGGTCCCCGGGAGTCGGGGAGGACATTCAGGGCTTCCTTCAGCCTGAAGACCTCCTTGGAGAGCTCGGTGATCTGCACAGGCACAGAGAGCACGGGGACCCCTCAGCCCCACTCCCCTGGGCCCCCGTGCCCAGGCAGGGGCGGGCAGGAGCAGGCACCGGGCTTGCCCTCCCCACCCCTTCTGCCCCTGGTTTCGGTCTCTTCTTGGGGAGGAAAAAAGGGGAACACCCACAAAAGCAGTAAGTCCGCACGCAGGGGAGCGCGTGTGCGTGGTTTTGCACACACGTGTGCAAGCGTGCACATATGTGCAGGCGTGAACAAGCGTGTGCAAGCATGTGCACTTGAGCATGTGTGTGGGTGTAGGTGCGTGCACATGCATGTCCACGTATGCATGCACGTGTGCACACATCCATGTACGCACGCATGTGCATGTTTGTGACCATGTCTCCCCTGCGACCTGGCACGCTCAGCTCACCCAAGCAGTGCCCAGGCCACCATTTCTCCGTCCAGGAACCCCTCGCTGCCCTCCCCAAAACCCCTCCC
>NW_010260109.1:0-10003 GCF_000690775.1 Eurypyga helias
CGGGCAAGTGTTGACATCAGCCCTGACGTCATTTGCCCGTTTCCAGCTTTCGAACTTAAAACCGGCACCCCGTTACTGTAGTCACCGCGCTTCTGTGTAAACAATAAGGTCATAAAATCCACGCCCTAAAGCCACACTCTCAACTGCTTCGGGGCGTTTGCACTCCCGGCGGTGAGTCGTCAGGGAGCACGGCAACCACCTACTCCCGATTTCGGAGCCCTGGGCCTGGCAGCTGTTTTTTTATATAACGGCACTGAGAACTTTCTTCCTGCAGATTTCAAACCAAAGCAGTAATTCTCTCTCTTGAAAAGTCCTTAGATCAGCCTAGAAATAAATTATCCCTGGCATGCAGCTGAGGGTTAAAAGCAATGCAGCCGGTTGTGGCTGCGTGTTACAGCGGGAAAGTGAAAAAAAAAAAATGCCATAAAACTGTCTGCAAGGCGATGGCTGGAAAATCATACCAAAGCCTCATCAGGATGAGCATTTCCTCAGAGTTTCCATCTCACAGGGCTTCGTTTTCGCTTGCAGGCACTTGTTTTCCACGCTTCATCTTGCACGCTTTCTGATTTTGCGAAGCGAACGGGCAGCCTGGGGACAGTGTTTGATGAAGAGGAGGGCAGGGCTCCTCCTCAGCCTGCTCCCTCCCTGAAAATCTTACCGTTTGCTTTCAAAATGCCAGAACCAGCTGAACGTTTGCTGAGGTGAAGACAAGGCAGGTGGATGGCATGTGTTGAATCCCAACACCTATTTCCAGACCTCCAAGTACTGTTATTTCCACCTAGCTGCAGATAAAAACGTTTCATCCCTGTGATCACTGATGAACGTTTTCTCACTTGCAGCTTCCTATTGTTCTTCACAGCGGTATAAATCTCAAGGGCCTGAAAACAATCATGCTGAACAGTAGAGCTAGAACAGTTTTTCCTCTTTTTATGCTGAACAGTAAAGGAGAGCTAGAACAGTTTTTCCTCTTTTATAACGCCTTCCTAAACAAAAACCAGCAGAAGGCAAGTAGCCTAAGTTCTGCATATTACCTAATACAATTAAATGTCCTCATCTTTACACAAAACTGAGGAAAATGAAGACCAGTTTAGTGCCAGGAGTGGAAGTTTTCATTTGCAGGTCAGAGACACCACTGCAAACTGATCTGGAAAGGTGTCTCCTAGTTGGATTACTCAGGTCAATAGGAACAGCCAGGACAGCCTCGCCACGTACCAGAATAAAATAACCTTTGTGAGGTTTATTCATTGGCCGTAACCATGATGCTCTAGCACAGTATTGTTTTTACTGAATCTGAGGTGTTTAACAGAATAAATCATTCCATGCGCAAGAAACTACCAAAACTTCTTTTTTGTTATTTATCTGCTGAGGTGTAGATTTTAGCGCAATGTTTTCTTCTAGTTTACGTGTTTATTAATGCACTCAGTTCTCATACACACTCTCTAGTGAAATCTCTGCTAATAACGCAGATCGGAGAGACAACTAATTCATGGTTTAGGGTAGGCTTGGTGGTGTTGGGTTGATGGTTGGACTCGATGATCTTAAACGTCTTTTCCAACCGAAACAATTCAATGATTCATTTTCTCAGCATCTACATTAATTAATCTTAATTAGATCTAGTTGATATTATTTTTGGATCTTTAGGGTTTTTTTCAAATGTGGATGGAACTGGCCAGTGGGATGAAAAGTTACTGTGGGCAGGGTGGACGGACGCACACTGACACTCACATACGTACATATGTATGTACTCAGGAAAAGGGTGTACGCTTCATTTCCTTCAGCACACAGAACAGAGAAGTAAAGAATGAGCCCATTATGTATGAAGTGTCTGAAGCTGCGATTGCTGCAGTTCTACAGATGTCGCAAGATGAATTCCAAGAATACTTCTTAACTTTTATACAGGATGAAGACACAGACTTGGAAATATGTGAGAGAGATCCTGAAAGTCCAAAGGCCAAATTCTGCTTGTGGTCATGGAAGCACCATTGCCATTTACTTCAGATTAACCTACAATCAATTCTCTAAGGGCTGGGATACCATGGACAAAGAAAAAAAAAAAAAACAAACCACAAAAACTCAAACCACATAAATAATGAGTCCTGAAAAGCATAATTAACCTGAACCAAGGCAGGAGCTCTGCAGTGGTTGATCAGCTGCAGGCTGAGAAAGTTGAAAGGCTGAGAGAGTTGGGCTTGTTTAGCCTGGAGAAGAGAAGGCTCTGGGGAGACCATATTGCTGCCTTCCAGTAGCTGAAGGGGCTACAAGGCAGCTGGGGGGGACTTTTTACAAGGGCCTGTAGTGACAGGACAACGGGGAATGGGGTTAGATTGAAAATGGGGAGGGTTGGATCAGATTATCAGGAAGGAATTCTTCCCGCAGAGGGTGGTGAGACACTGGGACAGGTTGCCCAGAGAAGCTGTGCATGCCCCATCCCTGGAAGTGTTCAATGCCAGGCTGGATGAGGTTTGGTGCAACCTGGTCTAGTGGAAGGTGTCCCTGCCCATGGCAGGGGGTTGGAACTAGATGTTCTTTAAGGTCCCTTCCAAACCAAACCATTCTGTGATGCTGTGATTCTATGATAACTGGGATGGATCCACCAAGGTTGTCCCTGCAGAGCAGCACAGAGGAGTCCCAGCAGATACACCACAGCTACGCCCGCGCCCAACAGGTTCTGCTAAGGTGCGTATTCTTGAGTCCAGTCAGCCGCCCATCGCATAAAAATCACCAATATGCTGCACAGCCCTAACAGCTCCCAGGAGCAGCACGAATCTTTCCGCAATTGGAAATTAAGGTCATCTGGACTCAGAGTGACTGCATGCAGCCAGTTTGGATCTTCTAGCCTAATCCAGGGAGGTCACCTGAAGGAGGCTGTGACATGACAGCATTTATGTCTGATGAACAAAATGTCAGGAGTGTTCCAGTTATATACTAATGAAGCTGAAATAAAGACGGTATTGTTTAGTCCTACTTCATCAATACAGAAAAATGGGCGCATGTCCTGCAGGTGAACTTTTCTCGTTAAATTCATATAAAATAAATGGATTCACTGTGGGTAGAGGAAGAAAATGCAGAATGTGAAGATGCCAGTGTTTTTTCTAGCCTTAGTTGCCTTTCAGATGTTAATCACTTTCATAGTTCTCATTACCTACATCCTTAGTCTCTGAGTCATCAGCTAAGGAGGCCCAAAATTACAGAGCACTTTCTGACTGTTCAGAAAGCAAAACAACAGAGAAACTTGTTGACAGCAGCAACGTTTCATCGTTTCCTACAGAGGCAAGGCCCAACAGTGGAAAAACCCACAAGGCAAAAGTAGTTGGTAGTAATCCACTTTATTTTGCAGCCGAGGCAAGATAAGAACTCACGTAATTACAACGGCTTCAAGCAGTAAATGGCTGGATTTTTGTAGCTTGCTCCTATTAGGCTGGTATTTTAGTTCTAAAAGTGTTAACTACAGCTTGCCTTTAGCTCTCCTGTTACAGCCAGCAGAGATGAAACTGGGATTCATCAGCGGTTGATTCACCTGCGGTATTCTACGTTTGATGGTGACCTAGCAAGCAACCCCCCGTAAGTTGTATCACCTCTCTTACGCCTCCGTTTCCCACCTTTATGAAGCATTTTAAAAACTAATGACAGGTGGTGATATGCAAAAGCCATGTATTATTATTTACAACAGCATACTGCTGGGTATCCTTTTTAAGAATTTGTTCAATTACATGCATTTCAGAAAATCTTGCCCCTCCCTCCAGTAAGGGAAAGAAATGTAGCGACCATCAAGCAATCTTCCTTTGCATTATGTTCTCTACATCCTCAGATCCCCCATCAGCTTAAATAACACGATTCCCAACAATTACAGGCACGTGTCTAGTTAATTAAACTTTCTGGGCACTTACAGAATAATCTGTCTCACCACACTTCCTTCTCTCCCCTAAGACAATGGAAGAGGGAAGACAAAGAGCTGTGGCTTGGAAGCATCAGTGTGAGATGGCCCATGAGAAGGTGATTTGTATGCAGCCCCGGTCACCAGGACAAAGCTGTGCTCTCAGCTCTTTGGGGGCTTGTCGGAAACGAGCACAGCAGCCTCGCTGCAGTTCGCACTGGATTATTAACTGCATCTCCCCCCACATCGCTACAACCTGATTGATAAGACTCCAAAATAACCCTTTTTCTTCAGAGCAGCCTTTCCAGGATAGAAGAGAAGCACATCAGCTTGGTACTAGATGAGAACCATGCACAGCTACTCCAGCTGCTTCTTTTCTGCCATAAACGGTGAATCTTAGGGTCTTACACTGGTGATTTCAAAAGTAAAATCGGAAAATCAAGGAAAAAAAAAAATTCTATCAGCCTGCCAGCAATTGAGAGAACAGGAAATAAACCCACTATGCTTTTATCCTACAGTGAATGCAACACTGTAGGTAATTTAAATTTTTAGGGAATTTAAAGATGGTTTAAAGTATCTTCTATGTCTTCCGTAAGAGAAATATTCTATATCCTAACAAAAGTTAAAATATTTCTTGGTCTTTTTTTGTTTCTGAGTTAAATGGTCTAACCAGTGGAGTTTCCACTTGTCTTTAAGAGGTTATTCAGTGACTTGATATGCTTTCCTGACACAAGCATCCCTATTTTAATTTCATTCTATCACCCTCAGACCACTCCTAAGCTCTTCCTGCTCAAAGGCTTTTCCCAGTCACATTTTTCCTCCTGGTTAAGATAAGAGCAGAAGCCTCAGCAAACATTTAGGCGCTGGCAGTTTGCCAGAGGAGCCTTTTATAAACAGCCTCGTCAGGTACAGGAATTGTCACCCAGGACTATTTGTATTTAAATCCACAAAGATATTTCAACTGCTTTCACTGAAGATAGCTTTGTGTTGCCAGTCAGTAGAGATTTTTTTATTTCCCCTATTGTAAGTAGTGCACATTATATGCAACATATGTATTTATTTTACAAATCATTAAGAGCTTCAGTGCTGAAAGTACCTACATTCAGCAAGACTTAAATCCATCGAGTCGAGCACCTATTTAAACACTCGGCTACACTGAGGCAAAAACTTGATTACATAACCTCAGATAATTAAAAAAAAACCCAAACCCTTGTGTCATTCTGCAGCATGTCAAAGAGCAAATTACAGCCGGTAGTGTCTGCAGTCTAGGGAGGCAGATGGAAACTTCCATCCCCCTTGTAGTGTGATGTATTAGTAAAAAACATATAAACTTGCTGGGAAGAAAGCAAACCACTTCTCCGAACAGAAATCACAGGAATAAGGCCAAATATTAAAGTTATCGCTCCATTGTGCAACTTGTGTCCTTATCTGTGGTCACACAGGCATATTACAAACCGCGGGTAACTAGCATGCTTCTGCAACTGAAAGAACAGATTGTTACTGAACAGAATTCAGTCCCGCCGGGACCTGATTTGTGTAGTTTGTTAGGGGAGCTTGCATGTTCTCCCTCGAGTTGCACGTTTAGCCCACCAACAGGCTGTGTATTGCTTCCAAGGTCAAGTCGACTCAGCAGTGAACAATTTCCTCCTGATTTTGACTAAGCATCTTCACAAGCCTGGATGTCCTATAAATGCTGGGGAAATAAGTGAATAGATCAACTGCGAAGGGTGTGTTCGATCACTTTACGGAGACCGGACAACGAAGGCAGCTCCATAGGATAAACAGTTAACAATCATAATCACCTCTTGGCAAATGAAACTAGGCATTTGCTTATCTGCACAATCACCGACCTTGTTTCTCCTAGCAATACAATAATTTGTATAAACTCTTTCTGCCCAGTTGTTTTTCAATGCATTCGCTGTGCCCTGAATTCAATAAATTCTATTGATCCCTGAACACCTTGCAAATCAAAGTTTACTTAGCCCTACAGGATTGCTGCAGGGTAAAAACAGCAGTGGAGAAGGAAAGCAAGCTGGTACTGAGTTTGCAGATCAGAAAGAGCAAGATTTTTGTCACTGTGCAGCCTTTACTGAATCTTTGGGGAAAGTTTTGTGTTCTTTTTAAGAGGTTGGTCTTAACTCCAGTGATTAGCAAGGCTGATGCAGACAAAAAAACGACAAAAAATTACTGGGTTGGGGCAAACAAAAAGTGAAAATAAAAGATGACTCAGTTTCCCTCACTTGACTGTGAGCCAACAGTGTGCCCTGGCAGCCAAGAAGGCCAGTGGCATCCTGGGGTGAATTAAGAGCGTGGCAGCAGATTGAGGGACATTATCCTTCCCCTCTACGCTGCGCTGGTGAGGCCTCCCCTGGAGTGCTGTGTCCAGTTCTGGGCTCCTTAGCTCAGGAAGGACAAGGAGCTACTGGAGAAGGTCCAGCACAGGGCCACTATGATGATGAAGAGCCTGGAGCACCTTCCATATGAGGAAAGGCTGAGAGAGCTGTGTTTGTTCAGCTTGGAGGAGGCTGAGGGGGGATCTTATCAGTGCTTATCAGTATCTAAAGGGTGGGTGTCAGGAGGATGGGGCCAGGCTCTTCTCAGCGGTGCCCAGCAACAGGACGAGGGGCAGCGGCCATAAACTGGAAAGCAGAAGGTTCAGCCTGACCATGAGGAAACCCTTCTTCCCTGTGAGGGTGACAGAGCACTGAACAGGCTGCCCAGAGAGGTGGTGAAGTCTCCTTCCCTGTAGACTTTCCAAAGTTGCCTGCATCTGTTCCTGTGCGATCTGCTCTAAGGGATCCTTGCTCTGGCAGGGGGTTAGATTAGATGGTCTCCAGAGGTCCCTCACAACCCCTTCCAATCTGAACCTGTTTGAAGTCCTTCATGGTGATGTAAACGTCTGTCTTTCTGTTGGGATGTGCCCACAGAGCAGCATGGTACCTGCCTGCTTGGGCTGGCTGAACCTTTCAGAAACTGCGGTAGCTTGGGTGGAAGCGAGGACTGGACTCAGAGTGGTTGCTTGTAATTTAGAAGGCTGCTTTCCTATGCAGGGAGGGAAGTAGCTGTAGGCCAGAACACAGACCGCTGTGAGTAAATAGCTTAGTAAGGTCATCTGGAAAGCTATGCCTGCACACAAAATCGTGTTATTTGGGCAGACCGACAAAACACCCTTGCAAAGTGCAGTGCTGCAATGCCAGTGGCCCTCTGGATTTTCTCATACAGAAGACCTAATACAAAATCTATGAAAATCACCATTTTTCAAATCAGAATCATAAAAAAAAAAAAATCAGTGAAATAGGGAAAATGCAAGGGGAATTTGGTCTGATAACCCTTGAATATCAGAGGCATTTCTAACTTTCATTTGCAAAAAAAACTAACCATGAAGGAGGAACCAGGACGCTGCATTACTCCCGTGGGGTTGGAGTTTAAGTTGCATATTGGTCGCTAGTACTGCGTACTCAGCATGCACTCACATCATCTGAGGTCCTCTCTCATACACTGTGTGCAAGACTTCGTTATTCCCCATCTTTGTATCCCAGTTCTCCAGAACTGTAGCCCAACTCTGGACATACGCATCTTAATTTTCATCCTGTCATTGCAAATTTCAGCATGTCTTAAAAGAAGCATGGATACAGACAAAAATACCTCTACGGGATTAACTTGATGTCCTTTAGCTCTCCCAGACAGGTTATCCCAACAACAATGGGGTGGTGTGTCTTGCAAGAGAATATAATAAACTTTTAATAGGAGGAAACCTGGAGGAGTATACAATCGTACCTAACCAGTATGGTTACAAAATAAAGGCATACTGACTTTCACCCTGGGAAAGACACATGCAGTTTATTTCCAGAAGTAAAGAGGTTATCTCACAAGCACTCTTACATGACAGAGAATCCTGGATTTAAGATACAGCTGACCTTGAAGACACAGCGGGGAAATCAAGCAATTAAAAAAATTCCACATGAACACAGAAAATTCCTTTAACAATATTTATCCAGAGAATAGATTATCTGTTCAACACTAATAGAGTTTACAATCCCCATTCAATGGCAATAGACACACTTGGAAATACACGGTGAACAATACTTGAATAGTCTGGAGGATTATGTAAGACAAAATCCGCAGCATAGAAATGATGTATGTACACATCAAAGCCTATGCTGCAAGGAAAAAACCCCGTTTTCTGTACTCAGGGGGTTGGAACTAGATGATCTTTAAGGTCTCTTCCAACCCAAACCATTCTATGATTCTGTGACTCTACAACAGAAGCTAATTTTTTTGAATTTCCAGCCAAGTATCAATGTAAACGTATTTGTTGGGTTTTGAAAATAATTAAGCTCATTTTCTTTCCATTATAAAGACATCACGTAAAAATTAGTCTCCCCATAAAGAACATCATCCAGCAGAATTCCGAAGTTAACTTTAGACACAAGTCATTGCATTCATGTCGTTAGGAAAGCTCATATGCAAATATATGTACATTTTAGAAGGTAACAGCCATAACATGCTTGTGTTGTGATTCAGCTCATCAACAGAAGCTTTGGTCAGAAGCAGCCATTTAGAAATAGGTGCCACAGTTAATTTCTTTTTAATACTGCCATTATGATGTTCTGGTTTTGCTTGCTCAGAACCCCAAGAAGGAGTTTCAGCACGCATGTGGGTTTTTTTGGTGAATCAATCAAAAAAGCTGTTCAATTTTGGCCAAAACTTATGTAAAGGTGAAGAAGTATTTTTCCATACTGAAGTGGGGTTTAGGTGGTTCAAAATTAGGAAGCGTCACATTAGCATTATACAGCCATGTCTCTAAACTATTACAGCCATTGAAGAGGAGCCTGCTATCTCCTCTGCATTTCCTTGCATCAGCATGGACATTTGTGCAATCTGCACAGCAAATCAGATGACTTACCTGGTAACATAATGGAAAATGAGTGTATTTTAAAAAATAAGTTGCTTATCTGATTAACCCCCTTATACAGTTCACTGTATACAAACATTGGCAATTGCCCAGTAAAGTGAAAGCAGTCAGCTGCAGCTAAACTTATCTTTAACATTGTCTTAAATGACTACTTAAAACTACTTAAAAGGAATGACCTCAGCTACATGCCTGGGCTAGAGTTCTGGCACAGAATTAACTCCAGATAAACGTTATTGACATTAGTCCAATGAAATATGCTTTGAAACTCTTAGTTTGAAGGGCAGTTGATGACAAGGCTTCCTCATGGAAAAGACAGCTTTTGTCCTACTCATACTAAACAAAAAAAGCTTACCGGTTTGAAGCTAGCCAAAAGGAATCAAATGAGGTCTTTTTGTTTGTTCTGCCTTTACACACTTTTTTGAAAAGACACATATGTTGGCTATTTCATGTCTTTGGATTATGCTTCCTAAAGGCCAACAAATCTCCATGTCGGGATGCTCTTTGTGATTTTGAGATCTATAAAAGATGCATCAAAGCTGAAGTTTTACACCATAGCGCTATTGCACCCGACACAATTATTACTTGTCATCAGCGTTTACGCCTTTCACAGCTGCGACAGCTACTTCCTCAAACTACCAGCAGCCACATTTCATGAAGTCTTTTTCTTCTTCCAGCTATGCCGTCTTCCGTTCCCCATTTATTTTTTCTAAGCTTTGCCTCATATTTACCTACGACTGACCGGGGAGTCGTCGCACAAGGTATAGTCCCTGTTTGATTATTGCTTAAAACACTCGTGTTTTCTCTCCTTTTCCATCCGGACTGTAACTAAGTCTTCCTATCTTCCTAAAAAGAAAACCGGAAAAAAATAGACAAAGAAAAACATTATGACCTCATTCCACATACTAAGTTCACTGTTAAGGTAAACGTACTCAATGCGCCACATACATAGAGATTTACTCCACCCCGAGGCGATCCAGCAGGCGCAGGCCCGGCCCCGCACATCTACGCATGCGCAGCGCCGCCGGCGGCCACTCCGCATGCGCATTATCAGCCCGCGCTCCACGGAGCGCCATCCCGCCGGAAACGCATGCGCACTGCGCATGAGCACTCTCCCGCGCCCGGGCGCGGTGCATTGCGGGAAGGAGGCGGCTCTTGTCCCGGCGGAGGGTGGCGGTGAATCCTCCCGGCCGCTCACAGCAGTGTAGAGCCGCTTC
>NW_010260110.1:0-1271 GCF_000690775.1 Eurypyga helias
GAGGACAAGGAGAGGTGTTTTTGCAAGTTTTTAAGAGCTGTACTTTATGTTCCGAAGGGTTAGCGATTGTTTCCTGCACCGGGCGATAGAAGCCTTATAGGGAAAAGTTACTACGTGTTGCACACTGCGTTGCTCATAACGTAGGCAAGGAAACTCTGAAGTTCCTATCAAAAGCTTACCAAACGGCTTTCCATAGTCCTTCTGTAACGCAAGAGAAAAGTAGCAACGATTAATCTCCAAATGTCGACCTTCTCCACACTCCTAGTTTAATCCAGTTTGCAGCCAGCTCGGACAGTTACAGCGACCTTTTATTAAAGGCACGGTCAGCACCAGGGGAAGAAACCCAGAATGTTTTACCGCGTTGATTAATCTGTACGCGGAGTTACCGCGTCACCCCAGCCGGGCGAGGGACTGCGAAAATCGGCCAGTCAGCTTTTTGATTTTTTTAATATTCGAAATGACGAAAGACTCGAGATGAAATGACCTCAGAAAAACTCCGCCTTTAGGAAAGAAGCGTTTGCTGCTTTTCTCTTGCTTCCCCCCCCTTCCCCCTCCCGCTCCCTCTCAATTCTCACTTATGTATCGCCACGCCGTTGACATCAGCAGGCAAACTGAGACGGCAAAACTCGGCTCCGAACGCCTGGATTTTCCGCTCAGGCGTTCACCGGCTTCGCACACCGCTCCGAGAGCTGCTTTTGGGGTTATTACCATCATTACTGCCATCTTCTTTACAAACTTTTAGGACTTTATTGGCCAACTACGGCAACCGACCGCATTTCAAAATGGGACGGAGAAATCAAATTAAATTTCCTTTGTTAAAATTAAAAAAAAAGAAGGAAAAAAGAGAAAATAAACTTTCACAGCGTTGCTGAGGAGTTGATTTGATGCTCTTTACTAACAACTTTTAGCAGCTGTGAAATAGTGATATTTCTGTCTCCCTTCTTAAGAAACCAGCGAAATTTGGAGGCAGCGATCGAAAGCAGCTCTTCCCGTGCCCCTAAGCAGGGGAGAAGGGACGGGAAAACACCGTCTCTGATTTTGGGAGTGTCGTGGTTGTTTCTCGGTGGGGAAATGGCACCTCTCCAAGCCCCGTTTCCCCACCAGACGGGTTTGCAGCTGGCCCCGGGGGGACGTCCCCGCTGCCTCACCGTGGGGATGAGCCACGGTCGCCCGGCCACCTCCAGCTCTGCGCTAGGCAACCGTCACCAAATCAAGTCAGCGCCTGCTGCCTTTTTCTTATCTTCCCAAAGAACCCCCAAATTTCCCCCGTG
>NW_010260110.1:1352-1552 GCF_000690775.1 Eurypyga helias
TCAGGGGAAAAGGCATTCGTGCTTGGGAGGGGGAGAAAAATCAGATATAAATGGGGAGAAGGGTGCGAAGGAGAAGGGGGGGGACGAGACGGGATTTGGCTGTGCCGGGGCTGACACGGTGCGTCTCCACTCCTAGCGAAGCGGGAGCGGCTCCGGCATCCCGCTCCCTTCCTCGGCGAAGTTCTTGGGAGTTGTCCGGG
>NW_010260111.1:0-19419 GCF_000690775.1 Eurypyga helias
TGATTCTATGAAATGCAGTTGGTTTTAGTAGGTATGCATTTTGTTTCAGTCAGAGAAGCTGAGATCATAATATTGATTTGAATATGTTTAATATGTACAATACGATGAAATTATTTATGTTGTGTCAGTTGTGCCCTTAGTAGCAGTGAGACTTGAATATATGCACTCCATTCAAAGTACGAGAACTACCAACTATTTCAAAGGGTTTTTTTTACTGGATTTTATTTTTATTTTTTTGTGTAATAATACGGGGGAAGAGGAGAACTTTTTTAAACTGTACTGTTACGTACAGCCATGTATTAACACTTCAGAATTTTACAAAAGGAGCTAAGTTTGCGTATAGTCATTAAGCATATTTATTTCTAACCCATTCGTTAATTCCTAAGGTTCACATCCCTGGTTTAAACAAGTCTAAGGCTGGTCATTTTAATACTAAGCTTTAGGCATCTGGCCCTTGTAGCAGAATTCACAGCTGTGGTGTACATACATAACCATGGGTTCAAAGTTACGATTCTTCAAATATACAGTAATCAGCATTGACTGGGAAGCTATTTAAATTGAAAAACTAACAGGAAACATGAAATTCTGTAAAATTTTAGGTACTTCACCCTGGCCTATTGCCCAGAACTTCATATTTAGGCTCTTTAATTCAAAATACAAAAAACAAAATGACAGGATTCCATTTATGACCCTGACCTGAGTAAATGGTCTACCTAAACCCTAGTGCTTAGATCTCTTCATGAAGTAGGGAGCAATAGGTTCAATACTCTCTGCTAATAAGGATTCCAACCTGAAATGGGGCAATATCGTGTAACAGTCAGTCAATATATTACTTCAGAGCAGAAACATCTCATTTTTAAGCTTCTTTTCCGCTTCCCCCCCCCGAGTATTTTATTATTTAGCCAGGAGAGGAACTGGGAAAACAAATTAAGTAGTTATTGCCTAGTTAGGGCACTTACTAGGAAAACAGGAGAATTCTTTTGTGCAGTCCTTGGTTTTGGGGTTGTCATTTCACTGCCCCTCCAGTGAGTTTAGAAGTCAAAATGGACTTCCCTGATTTTATTTTTTTTCCCTTGGCATGAGGGTATTCAGTACACTACAAGTCTCTTTACAATCTCTCTGATACTCCTGGTTTTCTTTTTTCAACTAAAGATAATGGCTCCTGTGTAAATAAGAAGAAATACAGCTGTGTCTTTTTTAGAAAGCTCTGTTGACAGGATGAAGGGATGTGGACATAGAAGTTACTCCAGAGGAATGTACTTTTAGTAAGGGAAAAGGACCTGTACACACAATCTGTAGTGTTACCGTTTCTTCTTTTTGAGAACTTGCTCAGTAATACCTTCTGCCACTCAGGCAAAAATAGGAAGTAAAGAGAATGAGTAACTGTTCAAGAGGTGTGATGAGAGAAGTGGTTTTATGGCTCCAGCGTGGGCATGAACCCTTAATGGATGTATTACGAATAGTTGGATGTGTGTGACCAAGGATGCAGAAGGGAAATATTCTGTGGACTTCCAGATGGAAAATCTTTTGGACACTAGGTTATTTAAATTTTCTAATAAGGGAAATGGTTTTGAATTATGGGAATTGTGCCTTAAGAAGGCTTATGGAAAAAGTTAAGCTGTTGGTTATGTTCCCAAAGAAAACAGAGGTCAAGAATATTGTCTAAGTACTTTATGATTTCTTTGGTATGAAAAAGCCTTAAAAAGTGCTGTCAAAGTTAAACCTAGCTATCTTTTTGAATGTGAACGGTTTTGATAGGTGGGGTCTAGTTTCATACGTTTGAGAAGGTAATACTTCTATTTGGAATGTATAAGGTTTTAAGGGTGTCTACAAAGTAGAGTTGGTTATTTTTCCCTCACTGTGTATTATTTCTACCCACAAACAAAACATTCTCATTATTTTTCTAATATTTGTGCCAATCTTAAAAGTTTCCTAATCAATTAAAAATTTGAATATTTTCTGGATACTATACTAATCTATATCAAAGCGATTAATCCTTAAATAAGTTTCCTTAGCTGCCAGCTATAGACAAAACCAGGCAGCTGCTCAGGGTGTTTGGTGCCTACTACCAGGTATAAATTTTAGAAGGAAAAATCTAGGCACTTGCCTTGTAAAACTTACTACTCATTCTCCTGTCTGTAGGGGGGGAAAAAAAATGTATATTCTTTGAGGCAGCTAGTTTTTGTGTTGGAAGCTGGCTTAACCACCAGAGTCATCAGGAGGCCAGGGCATCTCCGTCTATGTCCTTTGCCTCCTGCTGCCTCTACCAGCTGCTGGAGAGTAACTTACTTTAAAGACATGTAGATTTATCTTTCCAAACTCGCTCCTGAGTAGAACTAATGACCATGGAATTGAAATCTGTATTTGCCTATACCAAAATTAATGCTGTTCCTAAGTTATTTCCTAATACTTTTTTACTACTTTTCCTCTCCCCATCTTCTCTAAATTCTTCAGAGTCAGAGATGTTAGATGGCTTATTTGGTGAGATGAACAGCTTTGAGGATACATTCAACATGCCTGCAAAGTCCGATGGAACTCTGCTGATGCCACAGGCTCTGGATGCAGTAAAGACGTGTGAGATAAACACAGATAGAGCCCAAGGAAAGGGGGATGTTCCTTCTGAGCAGTGTAATAGAGGAAAGGCTGGCATTTCACAGGAAGTGAAAACAACTGGCGGGACTGAAAAGAGCTGCTCTATTGACATGAAGGGTTCTTTAGTCCGAAACACAGATGAAGATACAGGGCGTGGTAAAGACGGCTGTTTAATAGGTAACAAACAGGAGTTGGAGTCACTCAGGATGGCAGGAGATGTGCAAGATTATAGAACACACGAGTCATCTGAGAATGAGAAGCCTGTGAAAGAAGATGCGCTGTTTTCATCAAGCCAGTGGTCTCAACTGAACTTATCTGATCTTGATGTCACTCTCTTGGAGATGTCTGGATGTAGCTCTCCACCCTCTGACTTAGGTAGAGAGACAAATTTAGAAAAGTCAGTGCTAATGACGAAGGATGATGTGGTGGAAACAACTTTACTGAATGCTTCAGGCTTGGTAAAAGCACAGAAGCTCTTGAGCATCAATTTGTCAGAAAAGTGCTATGAAGTGAAAAATTCTGAAAGCAGCCCAACATTGGAAATAACTCCAGTGAAATCTGTGTCGCTGAGTGTTCAAAATCCAAAGTCAGTAAAAGGATGTGCAGCTGAGGTTTCCAAAATGAGCTTCTTCAACTGTAATTCTTTTTTAATTGAAAGTACGGATGTCACGGAGTATTCTCTAGTCTACAGTGGCAGCTTTTCCAAGCATTTAAATGCGACTTCTAAATCTGTCATAACTGACGTTCTGTCTCACCCGCTTGTGTGTGGCGCTGCATCTCCAGCTAATTGCAGTGACCTACATTTAATAAGGAGCGAAAATACTCTTGCAGAGTCTGGCTTTAAAAACCTGAATATGATATCCAGCTTGAGAAGGAGATCCAAGAGATTCATTTATACAATAAATAATACTTTACTGTATCAAGAAGAAAAAATACAGAAGGAAGTAACCTCTGAATCACCTATTCATCCTGTATTACCACATTCAGAATCTGATTTGTATGAATTTAAAGGTTGTCAAGTGGCCAGTGTTGATGAGCAAGGTATATTATTAAGCTTTTCATTATCTGTGGAGGATTCTTTATTTAAAGACCCTTCTATACGAAGGTTGCAGTTAAAATCCTGTAAAATCTTGTGTTTGTGATAAAGTAGCTCTGCAAGATATGGAATCAAGATATGGAATTGGTCTGTTATAATAGTGATAGAGCGTTATTTTCAAGTAGTCTGGTGTGAACTTACAGGTTTAGTCTCAGAGTAGTTTCTGGGATAGAAACTTCCACCTTGAACCATTATTCTGATTGACAAGCTTGATTCTATTTGTCAATGCTGTTTAGACATCCATAGTCTCTCGGACTAATTTCTAGGAGACCATAAAGAATGGCGAAGCTGTGTTATATTCCTAAAATCAGGGGGTATAAGGCTGTACATATGTTTCTTCCAAAAGCACAAAATATTTAAAAGCCCACAATATATCATGAAAGCAAGCACATACTCCTAATTTTAAAAGCTGCTGTTCTTGCTAGAACAACTGCTTAATACTAGGATTTGAAGTACTCTTCTTTAAAGTTCGAAACAAATCGTTATGTTGAGACACAAGGAATAGAAGTCCCTCTCTTCAAATTTCATTACAACTAAAAATTGATTTTTTTTTTTAAACTAATAACAGTAACTGCACCCTACTCATTCATTTCTGGCTATTAGAACAGGATTAAATTAAAAAGATCTCCAGTCCTGTCAAGGTGTTCACATTGAAAACACAAGTGATACTTATAAACCAGTGTTTAAGTGCATGTAGGAATGATCTTATGGGCTAAAATGTTATGAAAATCTGAATTTTCATTTGTTTGAATAAATGCAAACTACTTTAACCTGTGTTTTTCCATAATATCTTCTCTTGTAGACTGCTTGCCGCTTGCTGAGAGAAAGCGTTTGCAATCAGATATCAACGAAAATAATTTCAGCACTTGTACTTTAAAAATGGATATAATGGATAAGTCATCTGATAATTCCTTCAGCAATAGGCTGAAGCAGGAAGACCTAAGAGACCCGGGGAAAAATGCAATAGCAGATCAACCTACATCATTAAAATGCATAGAATTATCTAATACACAGAAAGAAGACACAACAGATTGTTTAAATAGCGAAATAATTTCAACTATAAAACGTAAAGTTCTGGCTTCAGCATGCCTCATGGCAAGAAGGCGTTCCAGATTGTTCCCTAAAGGCTGTCACTTAGAGAAAGGTGAGGAAGATAAGTATGTGAGTGCGAATGTGAATGATGGAACTACTGTACCTCACAGCCCGAAAGAAGAACTCGCATGGTCGTCTCCTAGACATAACGAACACTCAATTGATAGGCACCGTGACGCTACGTCTGCAGGAAACAGCGGTTTCTGTAATACTTCTGGTCAGATCAACTTTGGTGTAAACAAAGTCAGTAGTGATTGCTGCAATAAAATGCCAACTGATAACAGGTGGGCTACAGACCAGTCGTTGGTAGGTGACTGTAGAGAAGTACTTGGACCTTTGGGCATAAACTGCTCAGAAAATGATAGTACTGGATTAAAACAAGGGGAGGAAGCAGATGCAGCTGCCTCTTCAGAAGTTATAGCCAACAATGAAGAGCCAAAGTCAGTTGAAAACAATGAAAGCCCTCAAGCAGCTGCTTTCAGTAATGTAGCTGCAGAGATTGCTAAAGAATTGTTAGATTGTCTAGATGATAAATCATTAAATGAAGTAATTTCTGCAGAAGATAAACAAGCAGCACCTATGTATTCCAGCAGAGAGCCAAATGAGAACCCAAAGTACAAAGGGAAGTCCTCAGGAAATCTTAACCCATGCCATTTAAATCTGGGCTTTGGTGGCTTCCAAACTGCTTCCAATAAGCAGATTAAATTCTCTGAAGTCAGTATAGCAAAAGGCAAAATGCTCTTCAAAGATATTGAAAATGAATGCTTTGAAGCCTATTCCATGGAAAGAGTCAGAAACTTTTCCCAAGTTAAAAAGGAAAATGCAGTTATCTCGGATTCAGAAAGCAAATTGGGCTGTAATTTATCTGATTCGTTAGATTCACAGACAAGTTTTCTTCAGCCCAGGCATACACGGTTTATTCCACATAAAGTTGGCTTGTGTAAAAGCTTTCCTGGAAGCCCACAGTCCTTGCAAGAAACAAATCAAACCTTGACAGCAAGCCAAGAAGCTGAAATTGCTGAACTTTCTAGTATCCTGGAAGAAACAGGTAGTCAGTTTGAGTTCACACAGTTTAGAAAGCAGAGTAACATGATACAAAGTCATGCCTTTCAGCAATTCAGAACTGTAGAAACACATGGAAAAAAGAATGTGGAAGATATTTCTGAAACAAGGAGAGATGCTGATTTTTGTAGCACTTTCAAATCTGAGAATCCAGTAAAAAATGACAAGTATTACACTCAGGAGGAAGACACAAGTGAAGACACTGAAGTGGTGGAATGCAAAAAAGGAAATGCAGTGGTTTTCCCTAAAAATGACAAAAAGGTTACTTTTACTAACTCCCACAGAAATGAAAGTGGAATATCCGAGGATAGCTTTCCAGTAGCTCAACAGGACAGATTTTCCAATTTTGTAGGCTTTACTTCAGCTGGAGGTAAAAAAATAAATATTTCAAAAGCTGCTTTGAACAGATCTGCAGAGCTCTTCAGGGACTTGGATGATGATAACTATTTGTTTAAATCTTCAAAACCTAGTACTAGATGTCAGAATTCAGATGGGCATATGTCTTCTAACTGTAATCTTGTCAGAGGCCTGGCAAAAGAAAACAAAGGAAAACCAGTTTGTTCGGATTTCAGAAGCATAAATGCAGTTTCCTACCATGCACAGAAAGAAGAGGAAAATGTTACTACACTGTCTAAGGAAAATATGGGAAATCAGACAAGAAGATCAATAAATGATACTGAAAATGTGAATTTGAATAGTACTAATACTGCCATCAACAGTCTGTCTCCCATTAAAAACCATAACCAGGATCAGAAAGCTTCCAAAGCATTTTTGAATAGAGGAGATTGCCAAGTTGAAGGTAGTTTGCAAGAAGACTCATTAGATGGGACATGTCTAGGAGATGCTATTACAACTGCAGAAGGACATGGTTTATCAGCAGAAATGGAAAACCTGTCTCCTTATCAGGAAGGAGAAGACAGAAAGCAGGGAAATGAAGACTTGTCACAAAAATTTCAAACTCCAGCTGGTGGGGCAATAGCCATTTCTGATGCAGCTTTGGATGATTCTCTACCCTTGCTCAGTGTGCAGTGTGGAAAAAGAGATACAAATATCTTGGAGAACTCTGATAAACAAAAGACAAGTAGTAAAAATATGGAAGGAGAAGACCCCACCCATGATAAGATCCTGTTAGTGAATGAAAGTAGGATAAAATTAGGTTCTTACCGTTGTCGTCATCAAATACCTTTCAAGCAAGGGGTGGAAGTTGAAAAAAATGAAGTGAAGGGGAGTTACCTGTCTGTTTTTTGTACTGCTAGTGGCAAGCAGATAACAATTACTGATGGATATTTGGCTAAAGCTGAACAGTTTTTTGCAGAAAGTGATGATTTAGGAAAAGAACATAATGGCAGTTTTGAGAAGCCCTTAAAGGAAAGGAAATATCCTAAGAACTGTGTCAAAGACTGTGACTTGTGTATTGAAAACATTGCTCAAACTGACCCAGAAAAACTTAATTATAATAAAAAGCTTGTTCCTGAAGAACCAGGAGATCAGTGTAAGCAGGCAGTAGAGGGCAGTCCCATTAAACACGGTGTGATTCTTGATACTGCTGAAGCAGACACATTTGTTGATCGAGGTGAAGACTGTGAAAGAAGTTTGGTAACTTCATACGCACATAAGGCTGACGTGAGACCTGGAAATGCAGAGTTAGAATTCCTTCCCAGGCAGGAGAGGGATTTAAGCAGAACTTTTTCGTCTGAAGATGGAAAAGCGTTTGCAGAGAGAGAGATGGAATATTCAGCAAAAGAGAGGGATGATTTGGAAAACATGCATGACTTCCCTGAGCACTCTGCTGCATCTTTGCATTTAATGAAGGTATCAAATGACCTTGAAGATAATTCTGTGCCTGGAGACACAAAAAATACTTTATTTGGTGAGGATAGTAACAATAAATCTAATGAATCCCTCCTCTTAACTTCAAAAATGAGCTCTTTTCATTTGAACCGTGACAGTAAGGAATTTGACTTGGAACATTTAAGTGACCCTTGTGCTGATACAAACACAGACACCATAGTTAGTGCTTGCCAAAACCAGTCACTAGTCAGCCTTCCTAAAGATGAAACCAATTTAACCAGCTTAAAGGAAACTACACTTGAGGCTGAAAATCCAAAGGGTGATCTGAAACAAACGGTGTTTAGTACAGCAAAAGGTAAAGCAGTTCCTGTTTCGGAAAGTGCATTAGCAAGAGTCAGAGAAATGTTTTGGGAAGATTACAGTGAACCTGTAAAAAATGTAATTGAGACTAACTCAAGAACGAATCAAACAGGAATTGCTGGAAATTCATCTTCCATCATTCATACCGAGTGTCCTAATTCTGCTGAGTTTTTGAATCCTACAAGAAACGAAGAGATTGATTTGGCCACATCCCATTGTACTGAAGTAAATGAGAGTGCTAGTGAAAATGGTCACCGAGATACAAACACGTTTGCACACACAAAGTCTGTTTCAAATTCTCAGAGGCGATGCTTTCAGCAGAATATTCAGCCTCTGGGGCATTTGCCTGTTCCAGATAAGCAGATAAAGCAGTCGGATTCTTCCATAAGCAATCTTGGATTTTTTAGTACAGCAAGCGGTAAGCCTGTACAACTATCTGAAGAGTCGCTCAGGAAAGCTAGACAGCTCTTTTCTGAAATGGAAGGTAATCGCTCATCACATGCAGAAGGAGCATATTTACTCGAGGAAGATGTTGAAAAATCTGAGTTGCACACTGAAATAGTTCCTGGGAAAATGCAGATAGCATTACCAAAAGGGGAAGAAAATGCCAGCACTGTATTGATCTCAGATCCATCTTTTGGGTTCAGCACTGCAAGTGGAAAGCAGGTAGCAGTTTCTGAAAGTGCCTATCAAAAAGCAAAGGCAATTTTAAAAGAATCTGACTTTTTAAGCAGTGGGCTTTGCATTACAGATCAACTTAGTTCAGTTAAAGACAGTGGACAACCTGTAAATTCTCTGACTGGTAAAGTTTTCTTGGAATCCAAAACAGACAAAAGCTGCAGTGAAGGCTTCCACTTAAAAAGTGTCTGCCCTGAGGAAGTGAAGTCTTTACCAAGCACTCACCGTGTCAAAATGCCTGAGTACGTACCACATAGTAAAAAACCCACGCATTCAACGTTATTGAAAGATAGTTTGCAGCGAGAGGAGACTGGCTTTTTTGGAAAAGGGCAGCTGAACCTGGGGGTGAAAGCAGAGTCCGAAGAAGTTTCATGCAGTGCTGCTGCTAAAGCAGAAATTAATCTCAATTTCCCCCAAACTCCAAAAAATTACTTGGAACTGGAGGCTGTGGAAAGTGCAAGAGCTTTTATGGAAGACGATCTTTCCAGTTCTGGAGTACAAATTAATGCTGCACAGCTCTTCAGTGGCAGACTGGATAAAAACTTTCAAAATAAATCCTTTGGGAAGAGACCCTTGGAAGAGAAAACCTCACGTGGTAGGTCTTTGTCTTATATATGTTCAACTCCGTATTTCTACACAGTGTGTTCTTTGGGGTTTTTTGCATCTCGCGTTGTTTTTTAGGTCATACAGAAGTTGAAGTTCTTTCTTCTAAGTGTCAGTGACAAAGGTTCTTGCTGCAGGCACTATTTCCAGCTTTAAATGAGCAGTAACATGCTACGTTTGTGATCAGTAATTCTGAAGGTGTGCAGGTTTTGCTGTTTTATCAGAAAGTTAAAGCAAGCTACTGCTGCTCCTTTTCTTCCTGACTGAGCAGATTTCTTTTTTTTCTCTGTGCAAATCTAGTGAAAAATGAGTAGTAGTATTTCCATTTAAACTTTTTTGTGCCTTGTAGGTGAGGACAAGGTTTCACTTGTGTTCACTTCATTATATGGAGTCTGGGAATGAATCTTGGTAACACAGTATGCAATCATTCTGTACAGAAGAAACTTCTGCAAATAGGGGTGAAGTGGGTCTGTGTTCAAAAAGGCTATTTAATGCAGACATGTGATCTGAAAACTTGCTATTTCTGCTTTCTCTGACTTCTTGAATGTTTTATTTAGGAATTATGATTGAAGTGTACGATATTGGTAAGAAACTGAACTTAAACGGAACATCACTCTGAACCAATCTGAACACCAATCTGTGTTTTTATTCTAGGAGAACCTCCAATTAAAAGACAGTTACTGCTTGAATTTAACAGAACAAAGAGTCCGCCCAGATCTTTGAAAGCTTCAAAAAGCACCCCTGATGGTAATTGTAGTTGTCTTGTGTTCTAAGCAATCATCTGATGTAGGTTGTTACCTTTTAGAGTTCTTCAATTTCCAATAAACTAACATATAATGATGGTTTAATGGCTTCTTTTATCAATATAGTCATAGAAATTCAGGGAAGCTGCTATGGTAATGCGTCTGATGACTTGGAATCGTATGATTAATGGTATGTCTTACTGTGCAGAATCCAAATCTGTTGCAATGTACCACTTCTGCAAAAACCCTGGTTTAATTTCCAGCTCAGTAGGAATTCATCCAGTTGCTCACAATCCTAAATCTCACAAATTCTAGTCTCAGTAGGAAGAATATATTTTATTGATCTGTAATGTCTCAGTTAAAAACTGTATCTACAGGAAAATGAAAAAGTTTTGGTAATTGCATCATATAATAATTTGTGAAGAATGTACTCACTGATAGGTGTCTGCATCATAGATGCTTTTAATATTTTGAGACAGTAATTAATTAAAATTCCTACCTGGAATTAAATATGTAATAAACATTTCCCTTTAAGGAGTCTAAAAACATCTTGCAAGCTCACAAATAGGGAATTTTAAGAGTTAAGCCTTGTGGTCATTTATCCTTTAGATCTGTCTGCAGCTAGTGTGAGAGTGTTTGTATAAGAAGTTTTTATTTGGAGGGAAAAGAAAAGAACAAGGCTGCTGCTTAAATCCACTCTGGAAACTTTCCTGTGTATTTATAGTAATATAGAAAATCATGTGCTGTAAATATCCATGTAATGTACCATTTCAGACTTTTTTCTAATTATCTTACAGGTATTTTCAAAGACAGAAGAAAATTTATGTACCATGTTCCTTTAAAACCTGTAACTTGTCAACCTTTTGGGTGAGAAATTTATAATATATGTAGGAGTTCTCCTAAAGCAGTTTCTTAAAACCTCACAAGTTCTTGTAACTTTTTTAAAATACTTATTAATAATTTGCTACCCTAATACCTAAGACTAATAATTTTATTTCAAAATAAACGTACTCAGTTACCAAATAATGCACATTGCTGCGGTACACCAGTGAGACGCTAAACAAATTTTACACTTTGTATTTATCTTTTCTCACTAGATAAAAATTAAGTGTTCAGTTTATAAAATGTCAAAGACTATTTTGTCTCTTTTTCTGACGTAGTGTTGAAAGTTCCATTACTAAGGAATATAAAATCCTGACAAAGATTCTTGTCAGGAAGCTGAAACCTGTATCTTTAAATGTTTTCACCCCTGTAGGGCTTCTAAAGAACGACAAGAAGTCAAGAATCCCACCCTTACTCTACCAGACCAGGACTTCAAAGGATTCAAATCTAAACCTGCCCTTTTTCAGCACTGTGCTCTAAGGCGGTCTTCAAACGGTACTTCAGAGCTTTCTACTCCCTGTAAGGCCTCGGCAAAAGACAGTGAAGAAACAAGAAGCTTGTACAAATCTGGAAAAGCTGTTAAAACTTTTATTCCACCCTTCAAAACCAAGCAGACCTTTTCTACCGGTGAACAAGGCAGCGTTAAACGATGCAACTCGCCAGTTGGCAAAAATCTGACCAAAGAGATGGAAGATCAGGTCACAGCTGAACAAACTATGGCTGAACCTCAGGATCACCAGTCTTGCATCCAGCACGCAGCAGACACTGACCCAGAAAATGGTAATTTAGGTACTTTCAGATTTTAATCACTTACCTATTGTTGAATACAAGCTATCAGAACTGAACCTTTAAGGATTTTCCATACTCTGACTTCTTTTATTTAAAAAGAAGCTTCTTTTTAAGCTTGGGTTTTTGGTTGTGCCTTATTTTCAGGGAAATTAGGAAATATTTTCCTAATATTTTTATATTGCACTCCTAATGAAGCATATGCATCTCATCTCCAAAGTTCATTAAGAATATAAAAAAAACTGTCTTCACTCAGTGCTTCAGAAAAAAGTGTTTAAGATGGCTTATGTTTCATTTAACATTTCAGTTTCACATGACACTTCAGTAAAATATTCTAGGAGCCTTAAAGTCTAGCCTTTCTATACTTCATTCACTTCTACAGAGGCTTTTTTTCAGTCAGTTTTCTCATTAAAATGTAGGCTTAACCAAGTAATTGCTGGATTGTGTCATTTTCAGAGAGGCAGAGTTTAAATGCTCAGTGGTTTGACTTTATTTAGCATGTGGGCTTATGCCTTCCAAGCTCTCTTGAATGTTCCAGTGTGTATAACTTTTGCAACTATTGCATTCGGATAATCTGGGTGTTTTCCAAAGGACTCGTTTATATTTGAACAGGTGCATGAATGTTTGCAGAATGAGAGCCTGTACTAACACATCAAAATCTCAGGAATATGGACTTTGTAGCCATCATCACCCAGTTTCTGTTCATGTGGACTTTTCTATGAAGATAGAGTTCAGTCTGAGAAAAATACGTGGATTTAAGTTTAGTTCAGGGACTTACATATTCATAGTAATTTCATATTTCAAAAAACCCTGCTTTTTAAATGCATTAAATTTTGAATATTTTCACTGTTGCATTATCTAAAAATCTTCAGAGTGGCCTAGAAAATGTGCTTCTCTGGACCTGTTTTTATAATATGACTGGATACCTGAAATGGTATATACTGTAAAAAAAGTTTTGATGACTTCTTTTTTTTTTCTTTCAGCTATGGTCAAGATGATGACAAATCTCCGCTGTGCCAGAGATCTGCAGGAAATGAGAATTAAAAAGAAATATAGGCAAAATATTAGCTCACAGCCAGGCAGTCTTTATGTCATTAAAACATCTGCGAGAAATAGAATCTCTCTGAGAAGTGCAGTAGAAGAGAAATCTCCTGGTTTTTATTCTACGGAAGAGGTATGTTGATAGCTTGTTACTGTGCGCCTTTCCTGAGGTCTGTTCCTTAAGACAAGCAAACAAACACTCAGTAGCTTGTGAACAGATATGTCCTTCAGTGCCGAGAGAAGTATTTACAGTAGCTGTTATACCAGTTGCTACAGCTTTTAAGTAGCTTTACCTATCGAGGTTTTTAAAACTATTCCAAATAATAAGGGTTACAAAGGTGTCTCTAGTGTTACAATCAAACACAAGCAGCATCAAGAAAGGAAAAGGTCCACCAATTGCAGTTGCTGTTGACTTTTAACCCATATGAAGAGCTGTTTTAAGACAACACACAGTTAAATTTTAAGTCTATATGAAAAGCCTCTTGCTGTTGCTACAGTGAAGGTACCAAGCCTATTGAATTTTTTTAAACTCTTTTAAAGCATGCTGATGCTGTTCTGCTAAAACAGTTGCCAGGTATTCATCCATTCTCCCTGGATTACATATGAAATGACAAGGTCAGACAAAAGCTGACTCAAGCTCAAGGAAAGGTTTTCTGTGAATTTATAGCATGAGCTCCAAAAACTCTGACCTGAATTCTTTACTGTATAGTCATTATTTTGTCGTCTTCATCTAATTTGTTTGCAGCTTTACACGTTCGGTGTTTCTACACGTTGCATTCAAGTTAACAGCACAAATGCAGAATCTTTCCAGTTTCTCGTCCAGGACTACTTCAGTAAGGAGTATTTATTAGCTGGAAATGGGATGCAGCTTGCTGATGGAGGATGGCTAATACCTACAGATGAAGGAAAAGCTGGAAAGAAGGAGTTTTACAGGTACTGTTACTTACAAACTTGAGACAAGTATCCTATTTATTAGTTAGTAATTCCCATATCCCCTAGAATAAATCCAGTGCAATGATCTTCTGAAGCCTCTGACTACCTTCTTACTGTGCATTTTTAGTGCACTTCTGTTAGTGTAAATAATATTGCAGGATTGTAAATTTACTGTGTAGACTAATGTTGTTGGTGATCTTCACTGAGCATTAAAGAAAACATCCAAAGGCCATGTAGAAAATTCCTGGGGACTCTTCAGCAGTGTAAATAGTCTAGAAAAAGTTACTATTTTCTCTTAATTCAGCACTTTGCCACTTTGTTTGATAAGCATTAATAGGTTTTGATCTTGTTTTCAAGTGGAAAAGGATTTATTTCTGGGCTCCATGGAGTTGTTTCATGGGAATAAAGGTTGATTGGGAAGGTTCTTAGGGCTTCTTTGGCAGGACAAGGCTGAAAATACGATTTTCAATATCACTTTTTTAAAGCTGACTTCCAAAATGTAGATTAGATTTGAAGGAAGTCAAGACTCTGTACTAAAACTCACTGATTCATTCAAGCTTTCTTAGAGTATATGGAAGAAGGGGGGAAAAAAATGCACAAGCAGCCTTTGCTCTTGCACTCTTGTCTGTTTATCCCTACTTTCGCAGGTCATTTAAGATGAGCTCAAAATAAAGTGTGTTTGAGTGCATCTCTCGCTTTCATCAAAGTTAAGTTTTGTTGTACTGTAAGCAAGTTTATACATGTTGTAACTCCACCAAAAGCATGTGCAACAGAACAAGGAACTACCAGTGTACGGTTCTTCCAGCAAAATTTTAGAAAATACCATTGTTATCTGATGTCCTCTGTTAATTTGAGATGGTCTTTTTTCAAGTCAGCGTTGTTGCCGGTGTGCATTCACAGAAACCCTCAAGGCAGGGACCTGTATTTGAGTAGTATGTGTAGTCAAGCATGCACTGCCAACCCACATAGTATCAAAATCCAAGAGGTTTGCAATATTTGCTGCCCAGTACCAAAGCATACCAAAGATAGTCCTTGAGCTTGGAACGGACATGCTTTTATGTGAAAGTTTGTGCTAGTAACCCAATACGGGAAAATTAACTAGTGTAAGTTGTGCACTTCCATGGTACATGATCTGTACTCATGAAAAAAATACCTTTTGCTCTTGCTAGTGAGTCAGTGTCACTATTGGCTTCTCCCACATGACTCTGGGAAACATTTTTGATGCCAATTCATTGCTGTGACTTTGGGAAATGCTTTTGGTGTCAGCACTACTTGTTCATCTTAGGAGAACTGGAGATGCTGTGTGTCCATACCCAACAACTACTCAGGGAAGATTAATCAGTGCTTGAGTTGACAGAATTGTAGAATAGTTTTAAGTTGGAAGGGACCACTGGCAGCCATCCAGTCCAAGCCCCTGTTCAAATTATATTTAATTACTCAGGGAGTATTCAAGCTGAGTCTTGAACAGCTTCAAGGACAGAGATTCCACAGTCTCTCTGGACAGCCTGTGCCAGTTGACTACTCTCATGACTTAACACCACCATGCCCCCACCCTCCCAACAAAACAACAACGCTTATCTCCAATTAAGTTTTTCTATGTTCCAACTCATGTCTGGTACCTCTCATCCTCTTGATGGGTGCTTCTGAGGAGAGTCAGTCCCTGTCTGCTCTGAATCCTCCGGTCTGGTAGTTGTAGGCAGCAAAAAGGTGTCTGCCTTCTCTCTTAGATCCAAACAAACCCAGCTCTTTGAGCTTTTCTGTCACGTACTTAGCCCCAGGAGCACAGGGGGACCATGTTGGTGGCCCTCTGTAGGGTTCGCTCCAGAATACCAGCATCTTTGTCCTGGTGAATCCAAAGCTGGACAGAAACTTCACATGCAGTCTCTCAAGCACTTGAGAGGGACAGGATCACTGCCTTCCTGGCTTTGCTCATAAGGCAGCCCTTGCATTGCTGCAAGGATGCATTGCTGCCTAATGACCATCCTGTTGTCCACCAGGACCTTGGATCCTTTAGCAAAGCTGTTTCCCAGTCAGCCAGCCCCAGCCTGTTACTGTTGCACGGGGTTTTTCCATCGCACATGCGAGACTTGGCTTTTGTTGAATTTCATGAGATTCTTGCCAGCTTGTTTCTCCAGCCTGTCCAGGTCCCTCTAACTCGGACAGTAAATCAAGTTTATCTTAGAGCAGTCCTTAAAATGTGGGTTTTTTAAATATTGTAAGGCAAAGCTAATCCTCCCAATATTCCATTTTGCACCCTGTGGCATCGTGTGCCCCGACTGTTTCACTGACAGCTGTGGAACCTGTAGGCATATGCATTTATACAGTCGCTCAGAGGCAGAGTATGCAGAGCTTGACCTCACTTGTCACTTATCTGTTGCCTCCCCATTTGGCAAGTATTTTGCTAGTAGCGGTACAACCCTTGATTCTGCATTTGCCTCCAGTGGTGACACAGTTGTTGAATGTTTTGGGGATATAACTTGGTAGGTGGAATGTTCCTACAAAGTGTTTACAGTAGGTGCATGCACGACTGTCTGGGATGTTGATCTGAGTGCAGTTATGGTGCAGGACCTCTTGCCTACACATCTGTCTTCTGGAATCGCGTGCATTGTAGAAAGCACACTGGTCATTCTTTTCTCGTGTGAAATGGCTTTTTCTAGGCCAACAAGTAACACTGCTACACAAATTAATAGGAAGTGTGAGGTTTGAGGATGTTTTTGTCAAGAAGCAGTAGATCACTGGGAACAGTGCATCCAACTCTGGATCAGTGTTTGCAATCTGTTGCTTAGGCATATGCTGGAGGTAACTTTGCTTAATTTCACAGTTTTCCTGTGAATGGGAAAGGTATTAAAGTATTTGCACAAAACATGCTATGCCTAGATGTGCCAAAACCTGGCCTTTTTACCCAGTCTAACTTCTTGTTCCAGAGGCAGCCTGTCTTAACAGCCATTTTCATATGTGCTCCTGATTCTGTGGCCAGGCCAGGCCATCAGATATGTATCTTTGTCCACATTAATTTTTCAGAAACGGAAGAGAGAAACCACCAACATACCACTAAATAGCCCAGAATAGCCACGGTGGTTTTGGTGTCAGAAGAGTCGATCTGGCCCTGAATACCAGATAGCCTCTCAGCAATTTGTAGAGGTTGTTCCTCAAGAGGTTGCCTTCAGTTCCTGCATCTTTTCAGGGTTCATTTTGTGTTAGAGCATATGCTTGAGAGTACCTACTGGTTGATTAGCTGAATCAGTCTCTTTAACCCTTTTAAGTATATTAAGTAAATTTCTGTCTACTACAACATACATGCTTTCATTTAGTCATCTGTATTTAGGATCTCAGTCTTCAACTGAATTCTGTCTTTATCTCCTGAATTGCATTGTCCTTCACAAAGGATCAGAGTATCTCCCAAAGCTTGAGATTGCTTGGCTCTCTTCTAATGTAATAATAACTAATTTGATGGTCATGCCTGCTCCTTATCTTCCTGTATGAGACTTTCTGGCTTTTAAATTGTTTCTTTTCCTCACTCAACTGCAATACAGTTCCTTAAAAACTTCTTGAGGCTTTCTGACAAGTTGGAAGATGACTTTTTCATCTTATCAGGAGAGGACTTAACTTGTGTTCTAATCTGTCTAATGGCTCAGGTATCTGAACCTCTGGTCTGATTCTTTCTCTTCCTCCTTTAATGAAATGGCCCTCCTACTGACTGTGAGAGCTGGAAAACACAGGTGTTACAACCCAGCTCATGCAGGTCACGGTGGTACAGCTTGGACTCAACACAGACTGAAAGTCCATTTCAGCAGTCACTCGATGGAGAGAAATTTCTTTGAAATGTGTTGTCCACATGCATGCTTAAAAAAGAAACAAATCCAAAATACCCAAACTGTAACTCTAGAAACTGTGAAGTAGAAGGGACTAGATTGTAATGAACTGCTTGGGCAAGCAGGGGAAATTCCAGGGCTGAAAGGGGAGTAGAGCACACCTCTCTCCCTCTGTGCTATATCCATAACTGTGTGAAGCCTGGAGCTACTGCTGGTTTCAAAATCTCCGTTTCAGTAACACACACATGTGTGGACATGCACGCTGCCAAAGCATTTAAGGGCAGACCTTCCTTATTCAGACAATAAGCAGGCCAGGTTATGCAATGTAACCTTCCCGTTTTCACGATAATAAACATTCCTTTGTTAATGTCACTTTTGTACATATACTAAATGCAGTGCTGGGGATAAATAAGCGAGTAAAATGTACAGTGGATTTTAGGTTAATTTATTAACAATCTATCTGCAGAGCCCTCTGTGACACTCCTGGTGTGGATCCCAAGCTCATAACAGAGGCCTGGGTTTACAATCACTACAGGTGGATTGTATGGAAATTGGCAGGCATGGAAGTGTCTTTTCCACACGAGTTTGCTAACAGATGTTTGACACCAGAAACAGTGCTGTTACAGTTGAAATATAGGTACGTGCCTAGCAGTGTGTGTAGAGTCGTAATCTGTGATACTGTCTGCTTTCCAGTTCATGGTGCTACCAAATAAGCACCTCTACCTTGCATTTACTATTTACCAGAATCACAGAACGGTTTGGGTTGGCAAGGAGCTTAAAGACCATTTAGTTCCACCCCCCCTGCCATGGGCAGGGACACCTTCCACTAGACCCGGTTGCTCAAAGCCTCATCCAGCCTGGCCTTGAACACTTCCAGGGATGGGCCATCCACAGCTTCTCTGGGCAACCTGTTCCAGTGCCTCACCACCCTCTCTGGGATGAACTTCTTCCTGATGTCTAATCTAAACCTCCCCACTTTCAATTTAAACCTGTTACCCCTTGTCCTGTCGCTACTTATATTGTTAAACTTAGGGATGTTGATATTAACGATGTAATGGAGGTTATTTGCAAAAATTTAGTTTCACTTTGCTACTTAATCATGTAGATTGCTACAGTTGTTTTTATGGAAAAACAAGCTATTGCTTAATCAATGTGATGGATTTAATTTGCTTTAACAGAGCATCATTGGTTCTTTTTTGTAGGTACGATTTGGAAATCGATAAAAGTAAACGATCAGCAATCAAAAAAATAACAGAGAGAGATGATGCGGCAGGTAAAACACTTGTGCTGTGTATTTCAAAAATCATATTGCTAAACACCGTTGTATCTCCTAGCAGTAGCAATAAGAATGTGGAAAGTATCAACACAGCAGCAATAATTGAAGTTACTGATGGCTGGTATGGGATTAGAGCCCTTCTGGATCCACCTCTCAAAGCTTTCTTGCATAGAAGAAGGCTGACTGTTGGTCAGAAGATCATAGTGCACGGAGCAGAACTTGTTGGCTCTCAGAATGGATGTACGCCACTGGAAGCTCCGGATTCCCTTATGTTAAAGGTAAAACAATTAGTTCAGCTTGATTGGATGTGACCGAGAGATGTGATAGAAGCTGTTTACTTGAGCCACATTTTGTAAACAGAAAGTTTTGTCAGGGCTCTGTAAACAGACAAAGTTTTTGTCAAAGTTTAATGACCAGGTTTGTGAGACATGACACAAGGTAGTTCTCGCTATTCAGTAGGGTTGGAAGAGACAATTATAACACAACTCTGCTGCATATTTTGTCAGTTCCAGCTCCTTTAATTTGGTCAAAGGCAAAGTTACAAAAAATTATTTATCCACCACAGACAGTTATGGGGGTTAGAGAAAGACGGGCAGGGAAACAGGCTGTGAGAGGGTGGGCTCAGGCGAGAGGGGCTTGGCTTGTTTTGGTGGATGAAAAGCTGGAAATGAG
>NW_010260112.1:0-10553 GCF_000690775.1 Eurypyga helias
AGGGCTTGGCCCCACCGCCATTCTACCCCCCCAGACCGGGGCTGGATGGCCCAGGGATGTGTCTGACTCTGGATGTGCCGGGGTCCGGCCCGGGGTGGCTGTGGCTCTGCTGGCTCTGGCTCTGTGACAGTGGCCAACTCGCCTCTTCCCAGTCAGGTTTGTGCCCCTGCGTCTCTTCCAATGCCGGAGCCGTTTCTCAGCCCCTTGGAGAGGTCACGTACCTCCCAAACTGAGGGTCCGTGTGCCATGGGAAATAAAAGCCGGGGGGAAGGCTGTCTAAAAGGAGAGCTGGAGCGGCACGGCGCTGCGCCGTTCGGCACCGCTGCCCAGCGTGGCCGAGGCATGGCCGCCTCTCCTCCCATTCATGCACGGCTTTGATTTCCCAAGCAGCTCTTGGAGCCACTGGGGAACTGGCCCTGTGACTTTCTCCGTGAGAGCAGAGAATGGAGACAGCTGAGTAAATATAGCCTAAATCACTGCTTTCCTGGCCATCCCCCCCGCCCTTCCCTAACACGCCAAGGGCTGGTGTGTCCCCGAGGCTGGGTTGGCCTCTGCTCTAGTCATCGGCTCGTCCGTGATGTGGGAAAGTCCAAGCGATGGTTTGGTTTCTTTGGTGACTCTCGTTGACGTGGGCAGATGGTGCTTCCATCTGCCTGCGCGGTTCACGGCGAGGCTTCGGTCCTGCTAAAGGTGATCGCTGCTCCAAACCCTCAGTTTTTAACTCGCTAGGACAAGGGGTTTGAGCACACTGGAAAATCCTTTCTGCCCGCAGCTGGGTCTCGTTGGACAAAAGCTCTGGGTTGGAAGAGAAACCGTGGCTCGGCTGGAATGTGGCGAGGAGCAGAGCGGTTTGCGGAGCCAGTTTGGAGCCGTGTCAGAGTGCCGGCGCTTTGCTCCGAGTGCTGGGGCGTGTTTACAATGAAAAAGATTATTTATAATATCGAGGGCTCTTTTAATTCCTCTGGGAATATCTGGAGCCGCAGCTTGGAGCGAAATGAACTGAGTAATGGAAGATAAAAAGCAAACAGAGGAAGGGACAGTGGATTTCTCAAGTTGGAAGGTCTTGCCTCTCTCAGCGAGTATCCGAATGATGCTGGCCTGCTAACGTGGGTGCCTCTCACCTTGTAGGTTACCTCACGCGATGGCTGTGCTGTGCAGAGCTGCCAATAAACGGTCATAAATCCCGAATACGTGATCTTAAGCTGACGAGTTAGCAAGAGCTGCTGGATTTTTTTTTTTTTTTAACTGTACTGTTTTTTTTAGAACTGTAATTTTTGAGGGAAGTAGCAAAAAATACAGCTCCTGGGTTTGTTCCTGAAAAAAAAAAAAGTCCCTAAACCCAGCCCCATGAATGCTCCTAAAGTGGAAGTAGTGGGTTCTTGCTGCCTGGGGGCTGGTGGGAAGGGAGCCTGGAGCGAAGCGATGGTGTGGGTGGAGGGCGCTTGGGCTTTCTCCCTTCATCTAAAAGTCTCCGGCCAAGTGAAATGCTCTTGCAGGCAGGAGGAGATGGTTCCTGAGGTGGGTAGGACAAGCTGATGTTTGGTGTCAGCCTCTGGACAGTGTGAGAAGCCTTGGAGTAGGTCTGCAGGTTGCCTGAGGCGCTCTCGGACTGTCCAGCCTTTGAGGAGGAGGTGGCTGAGACCTCCAGTTGTCTCCAAAAATGAGGTAGGTATCCCGAGGCAGGGATTTACGAGGCTTCTCAGGTCCTCGCTAACCATAACATTTACTTTTTTAGTGAAATGTTTGAAATATTCCTTCGCTTCCTTGGGCTTCAGTGAATAAAGCGAAACACGTCATGAAACTTGAGGCTGAGCAGCAGATGCTCTGTATCCCCGGCAAAGGGCAGCTGGTGGCCGGGGGCTGGATGCAGCTACTCAAGCTCAGTTGCATGGGAAGCATGTTTTGGTGAGAAAAGAGGTGAAAATGGCTTCGGCTCCCTTGTGCCTCCGCTGCAGTGTGGTCGCTCTCAGGACAGCGGGCCTGGCTCGGGCACAGCTCATGGCTTAAATCGCCATCCGTGCTGTTTTCCCTGTTTGGAGGGAAATACCAGCTGGTTTGGCCATCTCCAGCCTGGAGCCCCTGGGGCAGCTCCGGCTCTCCCGGCTCCTCTGGCTGATTCCTGGGGGCAGCTGGTGGAGCGTGTCCAGCTCTTTCCCACCCACACCAGCTCCCTGCGGGCTCACCCAGCGCAGTCCTCCGCAGCTCGCCGTGGCATTGCCGCCTCCGCCACGGCCTCGCTTGTGGCTGAAGCCTTGCCAGTCGTCCTTCAGGCTCTTAGCGGGGCCGGACCGGGAAGTTGGATCCCTGGAGCGCTGGGGATTGCGGTGCTGTCTGTCCCGGATCACAGACCAGGCGTTGCCAAGCTCTCGCCCTCTCCGCCCGGGTGCTGCTCAGTGGGTCGGGTGCCTGTGGGTGCAGCGTGACCCACGGCGTGCTCGGCACCGCTCCAGCGGGATGCGGGGCTGGAAGAGCTGCCCTGGCTGCGGAGGTCAGATGCAGCAACAGTTGTCCTGTCAGGGTACAATGTGGCAGGCGGTTCCGTGTCTCATTTTATTTCCATCCCTAGTTGCACTGTCCTATTTTCTCTCGTTTTTTAATTAAAGCAAAGGTTTGTTCTCCTTGTTTGTCACCCATTAACATGTGGCGTTTTGCAGTTTAAACTCGATTTGGTGGGTTTTTGCTCGCTAAGGATCTGATGTAACTTGGAAAGATTTGGGCTGTGTCGATTGTTTTAAGTATATTCTTCTTTTAAATATTTTTGTGCATTCTTTCGCCTCACTGGAGGGAAAGTAACGCTTCAAGTCAAGCTGCACTTTGAACTGCCTTTGGAACTGGGTTAAAAAGCCCAGGAACCACATTTAAAACGTTAAGATGCTTTTATTTATGTGCTGGGCACACACAAAAAGACTTGTAATGTGGTTTGGGTTTTTTTTTTTTTTGTTTGTTTCAAACCGATGTATTAAACAAAGAAAGTATTGACAGCAGTCAGTGAATCGAGGGATTGTTTCTGGGCGCTGAGATAGATTTACCCAAGGTATTTAGACGTCTGATGCATGGGGTTTTCAGAGCAGCCTAAGCAAGCGCTCGCCAGCGCGGACACACGAGGTTCCTCTCCGAGAGCCGAGCGAACCTGGAGCCGAGCCCAGCTGAAATCTTTTGGCAAGCTGCTGCCTCTCTCCTGCGCACGCAGAGCACCGGCTTGGAGGTGTGCTTCCAGCCGGACAGGCTCCTGCGTGTCCCGGGCTCTCGGCGTCGCGTTTCCCAACTCGCCTTCCCTCCAAAGAGCTGCTTCAGGGCTTTGGGAACGGTGTGTTCCCTCTCCCCAAAGACACCCCAACTCGGTCAGCGGCTCTCCGTGGGGTGCGGAGCTTTCCTGACCAGTGGTTGCCATCCCGCACACACGGCTCAGCCTGGGAAGCCGCTCGCTGGGTCCGTGGCAGGACAGAGGACAACTGTTTCCCCTGGAGAGGACGATGCCGGCATTAACCACATGGATTTGGGTTTCCCAAGGAGCTCCTTGCCTGCATTCCCTCCATCCCCACGTGGGCTGAGCTCGGGGAAGGCGGGTGAGGCTGCTCCAGGACCAGGCTGGCTCTAGGTTATCTGTGTTTTCTCCTGTGTCCAGTGGGACCCGGGGAGCTGCGTCTGCTTTCCCACTGCAGGGAAGGAGTCGATGGAGCTGTGGGACCTGCTCTCTGGGGAGACTCCGTGCTCCGCAGCGATTCTCCTCTTCCCCCCTCTCCGCACAAGTCTGCTTTTAAAAGCTACTCAACGAGTTTGCCAGGGCTGAGCGTTCCGTCCTTCCAGCCTTTTCGGCTGCATCGGCTTGTCTGAGGCGCCTGGAGCCGGGGCTGGGATCTGCAGGGGGAAGCTGGGGAGCATCTACCCCGCTGGGTTTGGGCTCTGCTGTCTCTGGGAGAAGTGGGAGCTGCCGGCGCCTTTCCCGGCAGGCAACGGCTGCGGGGGGCCCTTGGCAGTCAGACGGTGCCCCCGGCGCTGCCGACTCTGCTCCGTCGGACCCTGACAGGCAGCGTTCGGAGGGGCAGGGGGCAGGCAGTCAGCCTGGTCATAAATCTCTCTTTTATGCTCTGGATTATGAAGTAATATTTTCCTGGCCAGAGTTGGTTGGATTGGGGAAATGCGGGCTCTGCTGCGAGTTCCCTGCGGCTGCCGTCCCGGCACAGCGGGAGCTTGCACGTCGGCTGTCCTGGGATGTGCTGCTTCTCCCACAAACACCCTCTATCCCCACAGTCTCTCCATGAATCCTACAGCCTGGCATTCCTCCTGGAGCTCCAAAAAAGCTCTCCAGCCACCCGGATCGGGCTCAATCCTGTTCTGCACTCACCGGAGCCTGGCTGCAAGCATCCTACCTCCCCGAGGGCAGCGCCTGCTCATTCATTGCAAAGGCAGCCTAGCTGGGACGCTTGCCCGAGCGCAGGCAGCTAGCACGGGCCCTGGCAGCGGCACAGGTTTCGTGTGCCACGGCTTCTTTGTCACGGGAAGGAGTGTGCAGCGTGATGCTGGAGAGCCTGGCCGTGGAGAGGTGAAGCCGGCTCCTCAAGAGGGACTCGCTCCGATCTCCGGTAGCTGAAGAGGTGGTAGCATGTGCAAGGAGGAAAAGCGAGGCCTTGTAGCTGATGTGGACTGTAACGTGTTGCTGGCCCCAGAGGGTTATTTTGAAATAGTGCAGATCACCAGCGTTAGTGCCTCTCGCAGAGTCCAGCCAGCGGTCGGAGCAGCCTCGGCTTTGTGCCGTGCTTGGTTGTGCGTTGACCCCAGCGGGAAGGGTGCCCTGGCTCCCTTTGCCTCCTCGCCTCCCTCTGCGGAGGCTCCAGCAGCCCTGAGAAGCGCTTTTTCTGCTCGCTAATAGTTTTCAGATGAGACTCAAGAGTTTGAGCTGGGTTTGGTGGTTTCTGGGCCAAAACAGCTCAAGCCATTAATAGGACCTGCAGCATTTCAAGCAGGCCTAGGGTGTCCCTGGGAAGGCTGGTTTTTGGCTGCTCTGGTGCCTTGTAGGTCTAGTCCGTGGTTGCGGGAACTGGAACGCTGAGATTTGCCTGGGGGAGGTGGAAAACTGGCCCGTGCAGCCGGGAGGGGATGGGAAAAAGAGGACGTGCTTGGCTGGTGGGAATGCCTCAGCTCATACATCCCTCCAACAACATGTTATAACCCAGGTTTGTTCTTTTTGGTGGATTTTCTGGGCAGGGCAGGCAGCATATTCTTCAATTTCTGTCTGAATAGCTGAAAGGCAGTTAGCAGCTTGAAGTAGACTCGAAGGCTTCTGAAGATGATTTTAACTGGTCTCACCTCCGTCTCTTCGAAAAGAGCCCGTGCCCGCACTTGATGCTGTCGCTGCTTTTGAAAAGTTCAAGAATGTACTTTGCTCAGAGCAAAGCTTTGAAGTGCTGCTCTGTGGGAATGGCAGAAGCCTTTCGCTGAAAGCTCGGTTAACCAAATTTGTGGGCAGCTACCTTCAGAAAATTGACTTTGCGGGGGATTGCATGAGGAGACGGAAAGGTGAACTGTGAGATTGTGATCGATTTCACAAGAAAAGGTTGAATCTGCTTGTTTTGCTCCTATTCAGGGCCTCCAGCTGGTGGTTGCACCCTTTTCTTTATGCAAAAGTTCCTGCGTAAAGGCTGTTTCGCCCCGCTTGTTGTCCTGTTTGCGTAAGTGCTGCGAGGAGGGTGAGCTGAAGAAGCAGGAGTGAACCTCCGTAGGATGCAGAGCTGGTGCCTGGTTGCAGCAGAGGGGAGGTGGCGTTCCTGCATGCAGCCACCCTCTTGCTTTTTTGGGAGTGTAGGTTGGGGTTTAGCATGTCCTGGTTGGAGCCGGGGCTCAGCGTCAGCTGGCAGATCACAGGGAAACACGTCCTGTCTTGCTCAGTGAGCCCCTAGTTTGAACCTTGGCATCTCAGGGGGGTGCCAGGCTGTGCAGTGACGGATCTTCTTCTCTTTGCAGGCGCTGGGAACGGAGACGTAGCACGCCGTGCCGTTCCGAGCTGGAAGCGTGCCGTGCTTTTGCCCCACAGACTCCAAGAAACCTTCCTTTTTGGTGAAGCAGACCCTGATCTCCTGTTTCTTTGCTGCATGCCCGCTCACAAGTGCTGGATTATGTTTGTCTCCTTCTCCCTTTGTTCCATAATTTGGTTGAATCGTGGTTTCAAGCTAAGGAAAAGGGGCTGCACCTAAGCGCGCCGGGGCACCCGGACCAGGCTCCTCGGGTGCTGGTTCACGCAGAGACGTTCAGAGTGCTGATGGGGGAGAGCTGCCTCTGAAATCCCTCCTCTCCTATCCAAAACGTGCCGCCGCACCACTCGGAGCCCTTCTCCCCATGGCAGAGAGGATGGGCAGCACCGATGGGTTCCAGTACCGTGCGCTCTACCCCTATCGCAAGGAACGCGAGGAGGACATTGATCTGCTGCCTGGGGACATCTTGGTGGTGAGCAAAGGGGCCCTGCAAGCCTTGGGCTTCAAAGATGGGGACGAGCAGACCCCCAATCAGATTGGGTGGATCCTGGGCGTCAACGAGCGGACCAAGCAGAAGGGTGACTTCCCCGGCACGTACGTGGAGTACGTGGGACCCGTGAAAATCTCCGTCCCTTCTCACCGGCCCCGAGTGCAGAGACCCCTGCCCGCAACGCCGGGAGCCAGCGGCTGGCGGCCGGCCGGAGCAAGGTGAGTGTTGCTGCGTGCCTTGTTGCTCCCAGACCCTTTCACTCTGGCCTGTGAGGGACGAGGATGCGTGAGCAGCTTTGCAGGACAGCGGTGAAGCCCTCGGCCGGGCAGCGCTGGATTGCCTTGATGGGCAATCACTAAATTTTGGTGGCCCAGCAGCACCATCGAGTTGCCAGGGGCTGTGAGTTCCCACTCAGTCCTGGCCAAGAGAAAAGCACATTGTTCCTCCAGCTTATCCATCAGCTTAGCAGAGCGTCTTGGAGCGAGCCTTGTCCCACTCTCACCTCGCCACGATCCTTCTCCATCAGCAGCCTGTGACTAGCCAGGATCCCTGAGGTCCCTGATCCCTCTCCCTGCTCCACACTGCTTTGGGTTTTGTTCCACTCCCTCCCTTTAGGAATAAGTCCCGAGCTCTCCCAACCACCTCCCCGCTTCTGCCTCTGGAGCGCCTGGGGCATTGCTCCCTGCCAAGAGCCGCTCAGCCCTGCTGAGACACACAATTACTTGTCTCTGGGCAAGAGGAGAAAAGTCAGGGTCTAAAAGAGTACTTCCGAGAACTGGAGCTAATTGCTTGTCTGCCTGGCACCCGGCCCTCCCCACGGATTGGCCCTCCCCATGGAATCACAGAGCTCTCGGGCAGGGCACGCGCCGCCCCGCACCTGCGGCTGCCTCCCAGCCGGCACTGGGCTTGGCATGGGCCCGCTCCGGGAGCTGGGAGAGCCGCTGAGCCTCAACGCTGCCTGTAGGGCCGCAGCAGCTGCCTTCTCTTTGCCTGTTTTTGCTCGCAGGCCCTGTGGCGTGGGCTCAGGAGGCTCCGAGCACTCCAAGATGGTAAACAGGGGTGAAAGCTGCACGTCTCCCGCCTCTGCTCCTCCCGTGCCCCATGGAAAACCTCGTGCTGGTGCACACGGGAGGAGTAGGGTCAGCAGCAGGAGCTGGTGGGCATCAAAGCATGCTCCCGGTCCTCCTCATCCCTCTGCCTCGGTGCCACAGCTCCTGTTTGCACAGCTGAAAGCATCTGCCATCTCTGGGGTCTTAAGGAATGGAGAGGAGGCCCCGTCTCAAAAATCAGGGTGGTGGGGCTGGGTGTGGAGCTCCCCACAGCTGCCTCCCGTGTTCCCAGAGCCAGAGGGGCGGCCCCAGGAAACATCTCCGCAGGGTGGGAATGCGGCTGGGCCATGCGTTTGGGTTGGCAGCGAGAGCCGCTGACCTGAGTCATCCCGTTCGCAACCTGCCTTTCCAAGAAAGCAGCTCCTCTTGGGAGCCTGGGGCATGCTCTGCGGTGGATGCGTCGGCCTCGCCTGCATCCAGCCCCGCGCTCCCTCCGGGGCTGTATTTATGCTTTTGTGGGCTCCCTCCTCCTCCTTTTCTCAGGTGGGGTTTGTCTGGGTGGGCAAAGCTCTGCCCTCCACAGGCATGGGCGTCTTTGGGATGTGGAAGGAGATACCTGCCAAAGCTCCCGATGCACAGAAAAGACGTGATTGGGAAAGAAACCAAAAGCCAACCTGTCTGCATCCCGCCCAGGGACAGAGTAGGGAGAGGGTCCGGTACCAGGGCAGGCGGTGGGTGTGCCAGCCCTGCGCCCGGCCCCTCTGGGTGCGAATCCCACTCCCCCAGCCGCCACCTCGGCACTGCCAGGTGGCCACTCGAATGCCGTTCTACACGCAGCCGGCCGGGATGCCAGTGGGGAGACACATTTTTGCAACTGAGAAACTGTATTTAAGCCAATCCCGTGTTATTCCTTCATGGTCTGCGCTTCGGGAGGTGCAGGGATGTCTCCTGGCTGCCCCACGAAGCTCACAGCCGGCAGCATTTCTGCTCTGTCCCGTGTCCAAGCTGGCCGGGATCCCTTAGCTCCCCGGTGTCACACGCAGAACAGGGCCAACGCCAGGGCCATCACGCAGCCCCGGGAGCCGGGCTGGCCTCGCAGAGCAGCGAGACCCAAACCCTTTCTGCTGGTGAATTTACGAGCTGCTTGGTGTTTGCCTTCCGCAGAGAACGCGAGCGGAAAATGTGGCTCGGAAATATTTCCGCAGCTGCCCCGACCGTGCTGTGAGCAGCCTTGTTCGCAGCGGCCCAGCCCGGAGGCCCGGCAGGCTCAGGACCCGCTGCTGGCTCCGGCACAGCCTGCTTGATATAAAAAGGCAGGCTGCTGCCTGCTGAAGCAGCACATTCCCAGCCGGGACACGTGGGCAGAACCAGTATTTACTCTCCCTTCAGCCCTTCCCAAGGGTCAGGCTCCGAGCTGCCAGCCTGGCAGCTTGCCTGCAGCTTCCTCATCCCAACCAGCACCGCGCTGGGCCCCTTCCCCTGCCCGGGGGCTCTCTGTGATGGGGGATTGTGTTCCCCCCCAGCAGCACAGGCCCTTGCAGAACTGCTGGGTGCCCGCTCCCTTTTGCGTGGCGGCTGAGCGGAAGGCTGCCTGTCCCCCTGCGAGGCCGTGGGTGCGGGAGGCTCAGCCGGGTGCGGAGTTCCAGCTTGCTGCGCCTCGCGGAGAGACCGCACCGGGCGAGTTCGGGTCACGTCCCTGACAACAGAGCCCTGTTTCGCAACGGGGAGCAGCCTTTTGGCTCTGCCTTCGCGGAGTGGAGCGTGCTGGGTGTCTTCACTGACCGTGGGCTCTCCCGGGGTCTGCCTGGTGCCGTGGACTGGCCCGGAGGAGCCTCCTGCACAGGCTGCTGCTCAACCGGAAGCAAGATGGAGCCTGGAACTGCTCAGCCTTCGGCAAATCTCCCGCTGGCAGCTCCCCGGCCGGGCCTGCGTGCTCCTGCCCCGGCATGCGTTACCCTTCCAGCATGGGGAAGGGGTTGCCCAGAGCTGGGACCTGGAGATCTTCTGGAGGTGGCAGTGAAATGCCACCCCCCGTGCCATAGATTCCCCTGGGAAGGGGTGGGCATCCTGGTCCCGTGCCGTGGGCTGTCTGTGCCCTGTAACAGCTTGCACGGAGGCTGCGGGCTCGCGGGGAGGGGGAGGCAGAGGGCTGGTTTCCATGTTAAACGAGCAATCAAGGGCAGGAATTTGCTGACACGGCGTTCTGTCTGAATCGCTGGATTAATCACAGCTCACCACCGAGCGAGCTCCCTGGCTGCACTCCTCCGCCAGCTCTGCCTGCACCGGGCAGGGACCAAGCCTGAGCTCCCCGAGCCCCGGTAACCCTTGCGCTGCCTGCCTGGGGTGCTGGGCCCCCCAGGGAGCAGTAGGGACCCCCCAATGCACACCCTTGCAGAGCAAGACCAGGCTCAGCAAGTGCTGTGCCGGCGTCTGGGACAGCTCACAGGTTCCCCACCGTCCCCATGTGTGGGCTGTGGCCTTGTGACGGGGACCACAGCTTTCCTCGCTTGCTGTTGGTTGTGTCCCGGCCTGGCTTCGCTGCAGAGCATCTGCTGGGGGGGGCTGAGCTGGGGCTGACCCCCTCTCTCTCCTTCCCTTTCCCCCAGGCTCTCCTCTCCCGGACTTGCAGGAACAGTTCAGTCCTCCCGAAATCGCACCACCGCTGCTGGTGAAGCTGGTGGAAGCTATTGAGAAGAAAGGTAAGAGGGGGATGCTGAGAACCGAGGGGCTGATACCCCCAAAACCCTTCAGCGAGGGCAGGGGAGAGGCAGCTCTCCTGAAGAGCTGTTGGCATTGGACTGAGTTCCGTGGGACATGCAGGACGCAGCCAGGCCCCCGCTCCTCCCTGGCTTAAGCCGCCGTCCCCAAAGCCAGGCTCAACCCCCCTGCTCCGTCCTGCACAGAGCCCTGGGGCGTGGGCGCTGGGTCTGCACGCAGGATGCCCACGTACCCTGGATGGGTGCTGGGATTTGGGGAGCGCTTCCAGCCTGGATCTGTGCCGTGGGGGAGAAAGGGGGCCGAGGGGGCTGCGGCAGCATCTGCAGG
>NW_010260112.1:10647-10950 GCF_000690775.1 Eurypyga helias
CAGCCCGCAGCTAACGGCAGTGTCCTCGCTTCCGCAGGCTTAGACAGCGAGATGTTGTACAGGACATCTGGCTCCGAACTGCGGCAAGCGCTGCGAACCGGTAAGAACCAGCTCCGCGTGGCGAGGAGGCGAATCGGATCAGATGGAGGAGATTAGGGGATGTGACAGCGCCAGCAGTAATGCAATCCAGGCCAGGCTTGCCTGTCCCCGGCCGTTCCTGACTCCCGGCACGCTGCCTGTGGGGCTGGGCTGTCCCCGTCCCGACTCGTCCCCCTCTCCCGTGGAGAGGCAGGGGTTCCTGCT
>NW_010260112.1:10978-12332 GCF_000690775.1 Eurypyga helias
ACCAGCTCGGAGACTTGCAGGCCAGCGAGTGAACCCCTGTGCCTGTGTCCCGCTGTCTGACTGGGGTGCCCTGGTCTCGGGGTGCTCTGCTGATGGGCTGGCAGAGGCTTCTCCGGCTCTGTCACACCACGAAGAAGCAGGGGAGGATCTTTCAGCTCAGCTTAGTGGCTGGAGCCACTGGCTCCGCTGTGCCGGAGGCTGATGTGTCTGCCAGGGAGCCTTCAGAGCTGTCTGCGTCTCGGCTGGGCTTGGGCCTCATCCGGCACCACACTGCCTTGTCCCCTTCCGCAGACGTTCTTGGAAACCCCAACTCTGCGGTGCTGGCAGCCGTGCTGCTTTCGGGATGGGCTTTCTGCGCTGTCCCAGCAGCCTGTGCCTCACGCTCGTGGGGCAACACGGGTCAAGGGGGACGGTTTCTCCACTGGGCTCAGCGTGGGGCTGGTCAGCCTGCGCTTGTCTCTGCCACCCGCAGGGAACATGCGTCGTGTGTGCCCAGAATTCCTGTGGCAGGGCTCAAGGTGGGGACACCCGAAACGACCTCTATCCCCTCCTGGAGTTGGGGGACCTGCCTGGATTCCCAGAGCCAGCTTATTTCTGGGATGCAGAGGGCACCCTCTGTTGTGTGGGCTGCTCAGCTCCCCGAGGTCCTTTGTGGCGCCGGACTCCCGTGGTCTGTGGGATGGGTGCTGGCAGCGCCAGGGCTGCCGGCTGGGGCCCTGCCACCCATGGGAAATCTGTGCCCTGGCAGATTGGACCCTGGGCGACCTGGAGCCCTTCGACGTGCACTCCCTGGGCGAGGCGCTGCGAGGCTACCTGCAGGACCTGCCCTCCCCTGTGGTGCCGGTGTCCGTGCACGGAGACGTCCTTCGTGTCCTGCAGGGTAAGGGACTCGCTTGGCCGCGCTCGGGAACGGGTGGCTGGGCAGGATGGGGTTTGGGGTATTAAAAGAAGTCCTGTCCCTACGGGGTCTGGCACGTGGCCTCTGCTGCCGACAGTGCTCCCACACCGTGACGCAGCTGGAGCAGGGAGAGCAGTGCTGGCTGTCCCAGCTCTTCCATCGGGTCTTGTTCTCTCCCCAGAGATCCCACAGCCGGAGAATTGCCGGAAGCAGCTGCTGCTGGCCCTGGAATCGCCTGCGGTCCCGCTCCAGAACACGCTCACCCTGCAGTTCCTGCTCCGGCATCTGGGGAAGGTATTGCAGCAGGCCGAGAGCAACAGTCTCCACCCTCGGGCCCTGGGAGAGATCTTTGGTCCCCTTCTCCTCCGGCTGCCTGGCGCCAGGTACGTGAGGCTCTGGGATTCCGGCTGCGTACCGAGTGCCGGCCGGTGTGCCTGCTGGGGCGAGGAGTCCAGG
>NW_010260112.1:12402-14830 GCF_000690775.1 Eurypyga helias
TGGGTCCGGGGGGGGGGGGGAGCCCAGCCGTTGCCAGCAGGTCTGCCCGCAGCCCCTGCCTTGCTGCCTGTGGGATTAAACTGCTGGCAGCGCACGGAGGAGGGGCTGGGAGCCAGGGCAGAGCCCTTGCTTCTGTGGTAGCCTGGGATCTGGCAGCTGGGATGAGCCAGCTGACCCCGGCTGCCCCTTCACCCCGGGAGGGAGCACAGGAGCAGAGCCAAGTTCTCCCCCACAGCTGCTGACCTTACGTGGCTCCTCTCTCCCTGCAGCCCAGAGCTGAGCCCTGACTTCTCCGTGCTTTTCTTGGAGATACTTCTGCAGACGAAGGAGTTGGAGCTGGAACAGTTGCCTCCAGGTATGAGGGTGCCCTTTCCTTAGAGCCCCAGGCGCTGGCGTTTGTGCTCTGTGGGTGTGGAGTCTTCGCCCCCACAAGCAGGTTGCCGAGGGTGTTTCTGCCGTTCGGCCGTGCCTGGGTGCGTGCTGGGTGTAGCTCCTGGCAGCGTGGCAGCCAAGCAGGGCTTCCCAGGACAGTCACTGCAAGGAGGGGGTCTCCGTGCCCCAAGGAATTGCCCTTGGCAAGGGTCTGGAGCTGGGACTTGGGCTCACCCTGCCTCAATTCTGCTTCTCTTACAGCCTTGCCTCCAAAACCACCGAAGCCAAAGCCCAGCGCAGCCAGCCTGGCCAACGGGAACAGCGTGCCCTTGCAGGACGCTGAGTGGTACTGGGGTGACATTTCCCGGTAAGGGGGTGGCCCCAGCTCACGTCCTGGGTGCCCCGTTTGTCGGGTCATCTTGGGGAGCCCTGGCAGCACCTCGCAGGGCATGACAATCACTTTCCTCGCAGGGAGGAGGTGAACGAGAAGCTACGGGACACCCCAGACGGTACCTTCCTGGTGCGTGATGCCTCCAGCAAGATCCAGGGGGAATACACCCTCACTCTTAGGTAAGGCCCTGGGGTCCCCCAAGACCCTCTGCTGCGCCGGGGGGGGCACGTGTCCCCTGGTGCTTACAGCCACCTGGATGCCGAGACCTCGGGCTGGTGTAGTGTAAGTGCCCCCTCTCTCCTCCCCGCTGCAGGAAGGGGGGCAATAACAAGCTGATCAAGATCTTTCACCGGGAAGGGAAGTACGGCTTCTCGGAGCCCCTGACTTTCGGCTCCGTGGTGGAGCTCATCACCCACTACCGGCATGAGTCGCTCGCCCAGTACAACGCCAAGCTGGACACCAGGCTACTCTACCCCATCTCCAAGTACCAGCAGGTGAGGCCTGTGCCAGAGGGACACAGCCAGCAAGCACGGCCTGAACCAGGGGCTTTTGCTCATCCATCCCTGGTCCTTGGGTAGATGACAACATCCTACCCCTTCCCCTGTGCCGGGGCGTTGCTCTGCGGGGTGACGGGCATCCTGCAGCGCCGGTGGGGTTTCGTGGGACCGGCTGCCTTGCAGGGCGGGAGCGATTCCTGACCGAGGCCGTGTGTTGGCAGGACCAGGTGGTGAAAGAGGACAGCGTGGAGGCCGTCGGGGAGCAGCTGAAGGTCTATCACCAGCAGTACCAGGACAAGAGCTGGGAGTATGACCTGCTGTACGAGGAATACACGCGCACTTCCCAGGTACGTGGGTGCTGCCATCCCCGCAGGCTGCTCCGATGTCCCCGGGTCGCTGGCAGGTGTCTCGCTGTGCGCAGAGATCGGGCACCCGCTGCTCCGTTCATCTGCTCCTGGGCTCGAGGGGATTTGAAGAGGAGGATGTTTTGGCTGCAGCAAGGACAGTGCTGCTTCGAGGAGCGGGAAAGGAGGGATGCCAACGGGCAGAAGCGTGCCCACGTGCTCCCCCTTCCTCAGCTCTCCCACCCCGCACCCTTTTCAGGAGCTGCAGATGAAGAGGACGGCAATCGAGGCCTTCAACGAAACGATCAAGATCTTTGAGGAGCAGTGTCAGACGCAGGAGAAGTGCAGCAAGGAGTACATCGAGCGCTTCCGCCGGGAGGGCAACGAGAAGGAGGTGCAACGGTGAGTTTGGAGGGGGGTGGGATGACCTGCCCTGCCTGGAGAAGGGCTCTGGGAACTGGAAGGATCGTCCTGGCCCAGCACGGAGCCGAGGCGTGCACAATCCTTGTCTCTCCAGCAGCGTGCTGCGGGCTGGAGCTGGCAGGCTGCCTCCTCTGCCTCCCCCACTCTGGCTCACAGCCTAAACTCCCCCCCTCCTTCCCCTCCCAGGATCCTCATGAACTCGGAGAAACTCAAGTCGCGCATCACGGAGATCCACGACAGCAAGATGAAGCTGGAGCAGGACCTGAAGAAACAAGCCTCGGAGAACCGGGAGATCGACAAGCGCATGAACAGCCTCAAGCCAGACCTCATGCAGCTGCGCAAACTGCGGGACCAGTATTTGGTGTACGTTGGGGCTGCCGCCGCCCAGGGCTGGGAGCGGA
>NW_010260112.1:14862-15075 GCF_000690775.1 Eurypyga helias
CCCAGCCCGGGAGCGATCCAGCTGGCTCCCTGAAGCCTTTGGGGCTCCCTGAGGGATTTGGGGCTCGTCAGACCGGCTCGTGGGCTGCTGGGTGACGTTGCCAGCCCTGGGGTGTGCAGCCTCCGGGCACGGTGGTCTCTCCAAGGGGGACGGCTGCTGCCCTCTGGCGATGGCGGTGCCGGTGCTGCCTGGCACGCTGCCCGCGCTGAGCTC